>NW_008601046.1:0-4390 GCF_000691845.1 Merops nubicus | reverse complement strand
GTTCAGCAGTCATTGAGTTCCACTTAGTTATGATCCACTTATAGAGAACCTTCTGTTTTCTCTCTCAGAACATAAAGACAAAATACAGGTGTCTCACTAGAGTTAGAATTTGAAATGTTTCAACATTTGCCATTTTTTTTCCTTCCATCTTTGATAATCATGTAGGGGAAGATGACATTACAAAAAGAGATGTTGAACAAATTAACCCCTTGTTTTCTATATAATATACACTTAGTTGTGTGGTGTTCTTTTCGTTGCAATCCTATCACTGAGAATAATCTGCCCATTCATGAGCAGATACAAACTGAAGAAGCTGGTGTCTGAAAGCAGCTGAGATGAGAAGGTGAGTTTTTTATCTGGAACAATTGCAGTGCTGCCTCTGCACTGCAAATGTAGCCTGTTTTAGTACTTTGCAGGACAGAATGCTGGTGAAACTGAAGATCTTCCAGATCAAAATGGCATCTTTTGGTACTCTGGGTCACTGTGGTTTTATTTTTATCCCAAGGTTATAATTTAAAAGGACCATTTGACTGTAGACTTTTGTTATCATACATACTATATTATTACAATGCTCCAGCATCCAAAATAATTTGCAAATAACAAGATAATAATTACCTTCTTTACACATGATACTTATGTAATTATTACAGGATAAACTGATCTCATTTAAATTACCTATTTGATTATTTTATGTATGCTTTGTGAGATAGTGTTACCCAGTCCATTTATGTGTCTATTTTGATTGACATCACTTTCATACTAACTACTTTCTTTTTGTATTCAGCTAAAATAGACTAAATTCATCATGCACTGAATGGAAACTTAAGAATAAGTGTTTAGATAATTGGGCATCAGGGATTCTTAGAAGTCTTTATTATGTGAGAGTGGCCAAATAACATCTGTTCCTACATTCCTGTTATTCAGTGTTGCTTTGTAGTTATTGGGTCTTCAGGGACCTCAGAAGCAAGAAACAAAGATATGCTGAATAAAATCCACTTTTATATAAAGCCTTTTCCACCCATCTAGTTAGTGATTGTGGCCTGGTTTAGGGTAAGGCTGAATATTAGCGATGTGACTGGTTTTTGATACTCAATAACAGCCAGGTGTAATAAATAGAGAGAAGTTGTTTAGGAGAGTAATAATGCCTAGACACTTCTTGACACGAGAAGGCAGACAGCTTTCTCAAGCTTTATTTTGACATCAGTAATTTTCCTCCAAATACCAACAATTTTCAGCATATTCTCTAGAGAAGGTCAAAGGATTCAAAGGAAATGTAATTAAAGTTTAAAACAAAACCAAAACCAAAACAAACAAACAAACAAACAAAAAAATTAATTGCTGAGAACAAAGGAGGAAACAGGTATGGCGTGAAGTGCAGTGCTCCTCAGATTAGAAACAGCTAGCCAATTGTAAAGCATCTCAAGTTGCTTGGCCTTAAGTTGCACCAGGGAAGATTTTGCTTAGATATTAGAAAAAAAACCCTTCACTGTGAGAGTGGTTAGACACTGGAATGGGCTGCCCAGGGAGGTGGTGGAGTCCTCATCCCTGGAGGTGTTAATAAAACGAGTGGCTGTGGCACTTGAGGCTGTGATCTAGTGGTTAGGGAAATTAGGAGGAAGGTTGGACTTGATGATCCTGGAGGTCCTTTCCAACCACAGTGATTCTTTGATCTGGTTACCTGATTTATACGTGCTGTCTGTCCCAAACCTAATTTATTTCTATCCCAGTTCCCTCCATCAGCTGGCTTCCATGGCAAATCCTGGTAGGATAAATAAGTGATTTGACTTACCAGTTAGACTGAAGATTAATTTTCATCATCTCTCAGGATCACATATGCAAATTTCCTTTCTAATTCTGTTTTAAAGCTCAACATTCAAACAGAATTTGCTAACGGTTTTGATCTGGCACTGACTTCTTGCTCATTGCTGATAGAGCTCATCTTAATCTCAAATCTGAAAAGGCAGTTCTAGGTACTGCACAACAGGTGTCTTTAACTGTGCTGTCCTCAAAGTCCTTCAGCTTTTGTTTCTCTCCTTCATTTTGTTAAAGATATTGATCACAATTTACTGCTTAGGATGATACCTGGAATTCAAATGTAGATCTCTCTGTGACAATGTTAGTGGAAATAAAACTGATGAGAAAGAGAACACAAAAGTTGATTTTCTCTGGGGAAAATCAACTGTTTGGAATTGTGCTACTGTTAGCATTTCACATAGCATAACTTTAAAATGAAGAGGTGTCATACACCCTTGTGCATACACACCACCATAGTATGCACAGGAAATAGACAGTCAGAGAATTAGTGGCTAAAGAAATGTTTTTTTCCATATGCCTTCATTTAACTTTAGTGATTTTCAGCTTGCTTCAGTTCTATTAACTAATGAATATATGGCAGCTTTTATCTTTCACTAGTATCTCAGATGACTATAAAATGAAGTTGTACTTAGAAAAAAAAAGAGAATCATTTAATTATTATTCATTCTTAAACAGCATTGAATAAATATATTGGAAATTAAAAGTTCACAGGCTTAGGAATTCTGTTTGGTGGTTGTTTTTTTTTTTTTTTTCCCTAATTTTTAATAGCACACCTCTCATTTTAATTAATGAAAGATTAAAACCTAATTATCATTCCAAAGGTAAAGCATTTTATGAGGCCTCTTCATGTCTTAACTACAGTTTTGGGTAGTCAGAGTACCAAACCAGGATTCTTTGAATTTTCAGATATGTTTTACACTATGTTCTGCTCTCTTGAGTGAACCTGGGGAGTCTCACTGCATTCTCATGCTTTAGTTTTCCTATCTGTAAAATGGAGTTGGACTTTGATTTACACCCAAAATCCTCTAATTCATTTAGGTAAGCAGAGGCTGGCAAAGCTTGCTCACATTTGTGAGAGCAAGGAGCTATGGTTTATGAGTCTTCAAGAAGACTTCTTTATTCTACAGGGGCTAATGTGGTTCTGCAAGAGCCACTATGCTCAGGATTCTGTAGATGGCTAAAGAGATGTCTACTAGAAAGCAAAACACCAGCATGAAAGCTAGATAGTAATAATGAAAGCTAAGAAAGTAGTAGCTGAGTCTACAGCTGCCCCCAATTCAGTGTGCCATCAACTTGTTGAGGAATAAAGAGGCTATGTGGCTATGCACAGGAGGGGAGGAATAGGGCAGAGAGGATGAAATAAGGCCCCAGTTCTCAACTGGTAGAAGAGGCATTGCTCAGCAACTGGGAGATGCAACCTTTTTTATATCTTGTGCTTAGCAGTGGCTTCTCAAATGCATTTCATAGGCTAATTTTCATCAGAGCATTAGATACAAAGATATTTAGGACCCAATGGTTCTTATTCCTCCTTAGGGGTGCATTATAGCATCTGTTACATAGCTTTCTAAATATTCTTGTTATTTTTTTAAGTAGCAACAGTCAGGTGTCAGTCTTCAAGTGAAGGCTAAGTATACCAATAAATGAATCTACTTGTCAGTTAATAATTTATTATCCTTCGGAGCCAGTATGTTGTTGAAAACAAATTCATCTTATGTGTATTTGCTTTTGTCAAACTGGGAACAATTTAACGTGGGATTTCTTTCTATTTCCTCCCTAGATAGTGTTCTCATTTTGTTTCTCATTTGCTTACCCCAGAAGGTGTTCCAATCCCTGTTGTAATTGCTACAAATTTCTGTGAAATTTTTCCTCTCCGTTTTCCACTACTCTTCTGTTTAATTTTAAGTTGCTAATAAAGTCTATTCAGACGAACCGTTCAGAATAAGTTCAGCACATCCCTGACTGTGATAAGGAAAGACAGGAATAAAGGAGGCAGATCTTAAGTACTGTTTCTCCTGCCACTGTCACCATCTTCAGTATGCATAATATAACACTAACCTCATGAGATGAGAAAAGACCACTTGTGCTTTGTGGATGATTAAAAAACATAAGAAATTTCCTGTAATGAAATAGCTATAATTAATGAAGAATTAATTTTTGGAACCAAAAATTCAAAGAAGATTTTAGATGGATCTTTGTGATCTTTTAATATCAGATGATGGTATCTTTATGAAGTTGCAAAGAAAATCTGTGAAATAAACAATGTGTTATGCTATATTATTGAAATTATTATTTTCAGCTTCTGAAAACAGACTGTTTCTAAATTCATACCCCCTACTGAGTTCTTTTCAAGCTGTATATTCAAAATGTAAAATTTTTCAGAGACATTTTTAATTCTGTTCTTCAGGAGTAGTTTGTTAAGAGATTACTTCCAATTATTTGCCAATTAGACTGCTATAATTATAGAAAGCTATCAGACTGCTTCCCCATAATTCACTGATTTACTCACAAATTCAGTTTGGTTTCTGCTTGGAATTTGTACACTGTAAGAAGGTTCCTGGATTACATAGATGACAAC
>NW_008601045.1:84571-115606 GCF_000691845.1 Merops nubicus | reverse complement strand
AGAGCTTTGCTGCAGGACACCGATATTTGAGCAGCGATGCGCTTAGTTCTTCGTGTAGCCCTCCCCACGCCCGAGCCCAAGGGCTACAGTTCCCCTTGGGTACCGCAACTTTATAGGGGTCAGTCCTTATAGCTGTGTGCGACTGGAGCATCAAATATCGCACGGGGGAGGCAGCGTTTTATGCCCTCCTTTTAAAGCGAGAATGACTTTTTTCTAAGAAAAAAAAAAAAATTCTTCCTAGTTGTAGACTGCTAAAGCAACACTAGGAGACAGTTACGTGTTAGGATTTCTTTTTTTTTCAGGAGCTTGTAACAAACCGATCAGATTTCACAATCTGGGGAGAAATTTTGGCTCTGTAGCAGATGAGGAGTTTTTTTTTTCAGTCTCCCATCCTCCTGGCTAAGGGAGCGCTGCAGCGTGATCTGTATGCCTTTGCACTAGCATCAAGGGAGGTGGTAGCTTTTCTCCCGTGTTAATGACAATTTTGTTTCACTTGTTTGTGTATGATGGATGCAACACGTTTTACCACTAACGTTTTTTATAGTGCTGTTAATGATTAGATGCATCAATACAGTAAGTTCTCATTGAAAGGCAGAAAAACCCCAGAGTAGTTGCTTCTCACATGATTAATTTGTCTTGAGAGACAATTAGTGCACTTGACGAGGGGATTACCTCTTTTTATAGACTGGTTTATGTTGCTATGAAAATGGCAAACAGATAATTGTTACAGAAAGTGATAAAGCTACTAAAATATTTACGCTGAAAATAAATTACCTGAAATTAGAACTATTATAGCATTAAATGGATAGACAGCTAAACAGTCCAACCTGTACAGCTCACAGATTAAAATCTGGCCCTTAGTAACAGCACTGTTTTGTGACCTGGATGTACTGCCCCCCCCTTTTGTTTTCGCTCAACTGTAGTGAGTAAACTTATGTATAAAACTGTATTTAATGTAAGTAAGAAACTGTATTTACTTACATGAGTTAGCAAAAGCACTAGCAGGGAACTCTGTGAACAAGTTAACTGCAGAAGGATTCATAAGGCCAAAGAACAGAACTCTTAGTTCAGGGGAATAAGAAATATTACCAGAGGTAGTACTGATGCCTTGGGCAACAAACAAAATAAATGTATTGTCTTTTTCTCATTCTACAGTGCTAAGATATTCAGGTGGAAGATATTTTCCTAGGTTTGGGAGAGACAGATGGTCATGAGAAAGAACATGTTACCTGTGTATACCATTCTTCTGATAAAATGTACTTTTTTGGTATAAAGTGCTGTCTTGCTTGCCTACATATTATTTAACGTTTCCTATTAAGTGATGTTTTCTGTGTCAAAGTACGTTATCAGCAATCTCTTAGACAGTGACAAAAAATGTTACAGTTTACTGAGTAGAGATTAATGACCTGGTGGTGGCAATGGGAGGGGTATGATGACTTGTATTTGTCTATGATACGCTTTTTTGTACTTCTGTCTTCTGGATGGTTACAGCTGCTGCTTTTGATCATTAGAGCAGGTCTGTATGTAAGTAAATGCACACATTTAAAAATAAACATTCTCCTATATCGTATTTTAAACATTGGTAGGGCTGCTTATAGTCTGTATGTTTCTTCTTCTGCCCTGCTATTATAAATAGGAACTGGCAGTTCAGAAAGACTACATTAAGCACTCTTGTGAAAATGTTGAAATGAATCGACTGCACTATAATTTTCCTTACCCCTATATAAAAAAGAAAGGGGCAGGGTTACCATGTCAAAACTGTGTAATTCTGTATTATGCTGCTTCTCTCAGCCCATGCATTGATTGAGTAATTTCATCAGCCCCACATTACTTGATTGCTTTAAAGTTTCCTAATGATCTGTATGCTGTAGGAAGAATCTGAAAGTCGTGAGTGGAATGGCAATGATTTTGTGTTTTATGAGGCTATTCAAAAAGTCGCTCTGATTTATGTAGCTCGAAAGCTCCAAGTCTTTGAGATTAGCCACGCTGCCTGATATTTTCTTCATACACCAGTCGTCCCACACTCCTCACTCCCTAAACAGGAGTTTAGAACAGTGCTTTAATTAAGCAGGGATTAGGTGGCGTTCCTTGTCAACTGCACAATTTGTGTGTGCTTTGTCTCTTCCGCAGCTGATGGTCTCATGCTTTTATATTTTGTACTTCATGCTCATTTTTTTTCCCTTGACATGTGCATAGTAATACATCTGTATGTGCATGTGGATTTACTATTGTAGCTATAGAAACATATATGCAAATATGCATCTCTTAGGTGCTGCAGAATCACCTAGAGCAGCAGGTACAGGAGTTTTTGCTGAAGAAATACACTGAAGTATTTTTAAAGGCTGATTCATCGCAGCAGTGTGCAGCAAGAGTCCAGGCACCCTGATTACTTCAAGTTGTTTTTTTTGTCTTTATCAGTGGCTTCAGTCATACGCAGTCAGTTGCGTAGTGCCCTTAGCACTTTTATTTTCAATGTCAAGTTCAGAAATATCTAATTTTTTGTATATATTACAGTGTGTTTGTATATATATCTATACATACACCTTTAATACGTATTTTTATTTATATGCTATATTTTTTCTCAGAGAGAAAAAGATTAGATCTGCTCTTCCCTTACTCATCTCAGCTTTTAGACCTTGCAGGCCAGGGCTGCTGTATTCCTTGTGTTAAACAAGTTCCCAGCATTGCTGGCTCCTGAGTTTTGGTTCATACTTTTAACCTGTTCTGTAGCATGCTTAATAATACCATGGTAATTCCTGGGTGTATTGCTTCCCTCTTACGTTGATACTGGTAGTGCTCTTAAAATGTAAGTTTTTTTTTCAATTTTTGTAAAGGGAATGGAAGTCCTCTAGCTTGGTGGTACACATGTCCACAATTCTTCTTGTAATCTAGTGTACTACAATGCAGTTTGGCTTCTCTCGTGTTGTGCATTGGTAATAGGAATTTAATTTGCTGTGCTATTGGTAAAGCCTCATTAGAAGGTATGTAGTGTATGCCACTAATTGTTCATTACAGTATTCTCACGTACATTTTGTAAAGTGTGGGGTAAACAAGCAAAACAGATTTATTAAAAACAAATAAATCTGTGTCCCTATAGTGTCTACAGATAAGCATTCAGGTCTTGGTTTTCCCAGATCTAGAATGTATCACGGTTGCTTGTCTGTTTTAAACATACATAAAAATATACCTGGAATAAAGCCCACTGTGGCTTAGCAGCCAGTAGGCTTTATTAGTAACTATGTTCTACTTAAATGTACAGCATGCCTGACATACTCTGTGTTTCCGTATGTGCTATTTCTTAAACTCTCTCCCAGGCATTTAGATTTTGGATAGTATTTCAGTCCCTGTAATGTGTTTTAGTAATAGTTACTTTGCAGCTAAGGAGGGATAACTTTGCATGTTATAGATTATGGCTTGCTATCCTCCAAAGGCATGTTTGCCATTAGGTGTCACTGCTTTCTGGAGTGTTTCTTAGTGATCACCAGGGCCTGATCCAGAGTCTGTCATAATGCAGATGAGTTGCTTAGTTGACTTCAGAAGGTGTTAAAACTGAGGCTGTGGATTGCTGACTATATCAAGGGAGTTCCTCTTCATGTTCTTAAATAATTCTTAGCATTATTTCAACTTCTTTGTCCTTGATAAAGACGGAGAAAAAAAACCCCAACCATCTACTTTCAAGTGATGTCCTAACAAATGCCTGACACGACAATCACTGCTGCTGCTGTGTGCTTTCAGATGACTACTTATGGATGCATAGAGTCGTTATTCTCACAGTGCCATCTTTGAAAAAACACACTGGAGAAAAATCTTTTAAGACTATGACTACATAAACCTACCAACTAAGGTTCATTTAACTTAATGAACAAAGGCGTTAAGTATGGTTCTCTTCCACTCCCTGGCCCTGTAAAGCAAGTGGTATTGGCAGGAGATGACTTTTGTAAGACATTAGGTTACTCCCTAGATATGGACTTGAACTTACATCATTTTCTTCCATTTGATATATAGCTATTTATAATCTGCCATGACAGTCTGTTTTTTGCTGAAATTTATTGGAAGCTTTTGCCTTTTGAGGTTTGTATTTTTGCTCTTTGTCACTGCTACTCCATTACTTGATTTATTTATTTCCTTTTTTTAGCACAGTAAAAATGGTTTTAAAAAAAGCTAAAGAGTAGTTCTATTTAGCTATCAGTTTCTAGTTAATTTTCCTAATTACCTGAATTATATATGACAGCATGGTAAAAATTTTCATCTACATACTCTCAAAACATAGTTTGTATTTTATATCTTCAGTGTTTAAGAAACTTCTTAGACATAGACAATTACTGTTGATGTTTGGACTTAAGAGTGAGGAATAGGCAGCAGAAACAGTATTCACAAAATTATCTATGTTTGCAGCAAATATGAGAAAAACCCACTGAAAACATGTTATGCAAGTATATTATGATACATGATAGGTATGTGCAAGATGTTGACTTCATATGCTGCAGTGGTCATGAGGCAAACTAGGATACCTTTCTGCATCTGCAAACTCAGTTGGCACTTTTTTTTTTTTAAAAAAAAAATGACATTTGAATTCCAGAAGGTGTTAAGTTACTGTCTAAGCTGGTGAAATTGAAGAAAGCTTTGATTTTTGAAGCAGATTTAGCATGCCTGTCAAAACCTGAATAGCTTCATACCTGTGCATCCTACAGGCCTTACAGTTCAGTTCATGGCTTCGGTCGTACTGACATCCCTACCTGAGAGCCCCATGTATACTCATTTGTTTGTGCTGTCTAGAATTGCCAAGAGGCAAGTATGACAGTCACAGCCCAACAGTAAAGCATAACATAGTTTGCCAGCAAACTACTGTAGTGACTGGGAACTGGGCATGAAAGCTCATGTTTCTCTGGGTCATTTTGTACCCTAGACTGATTGCCTGTCTAGCAACTGGCTTCCCACTGGATTTCTTGCATACAGATGCAGTTTCTCTCCTTCTGTGATGTCTCATCTTCTTGCATCTATGTCCATTAGCAAGTAGGAGTTGACCTGTTGCTTGCAGTTGTTACAAAAATCAGCTATATGGGCTAATGTTGACCATGGCTTCATTGCTCATCTAGGCTAGTAGATGGTATTGGAGAAGGCGTAATACTGAGCTGGTGCAATGTGATACTTGGCATGGAATATATGCTAGATGCATGTTACTAAGTGTGGTGCTGTGCTAGTTAAACCACCCTAAACACCAGGTAAGGAAGGCCTGGGCAAATCCTTCTGGGCACAGTTCTTAGCTGGCTTATGCATTTGAAACAACACAAGGACAAAAGGAAGTGCTGTTGGCTCCCACAACAAAGTAGAATTTAATTGTGTATTATTGACCTGGTAATTTAAACACAGAGGCTGAAATGGAAGCATTTAGAGAAGGAGGGGATGAGGAAAAGATGTCTTTCTTGCTCTATCTTTATGTGCTTTGGGCTCTTCCTATGAGGACCAGCAGGGCAGTTCCTTCTGCTCTTTTTCATTATAGGAGTCAGGTTTTGGTTTTTGGTTACTGTTATCCAAGTGGTTGTGAGAGATGATGGAATAATGGAAAGATTCTCTTGTGTCTGCAACTGCTGTAATTAATAATGGTTTATGTGACACAGACAGTTATAACTGTTCTGTATAACAGGGAGGACACAGGCTGAAATTGAAGGTTAGTAGATGAAATGTACTGGTGTTTGGATGACAGTTATGAAACTTGGCAAGGGAACGGGCTTGAAATTGTGCAGTGCTGTAATTTTGTAAGGTTCAAAATTTATATCCTAGTTTCAGTGATAATGTACTTAATTCAGAGGAGGAGGCATTTTGTATTCTATATTTTACCGCAGAGTGCACTTCAGCTGGAGAGTCCTGTTCCTGCTTTGGTCTGAGGTAACCTCATCAGCTGAAGGAAAGGATATTCTCTGAGCTGTAAGTGTTGCATTAAAAAACAAAACATAACACCAAAAAAAACCCCAAACTTACAGGAAAAAAGTGACACTTAAAGAGAAAGGGTAATACAGGAAGTACAGTATGTCTGTGTAGCATTAAAGTTATAGTAGAAGTGGTACAGAGACAAATACTGTAGTTTTAGTCAGCTGATGGATTTATAAGTGCAGGGTTAGGTTTCAAGTAGGTTTCCAGTGCACACATTAGTTTTGGAATGATGAGGGAGTAGAATAAAAAAAAAAAAGATGAAAAGGAAAAAGTTTTCTGAGAGTTATGCTGGGTTTATCTGACAAGCTGTGCTCAAGAGGGAACTGAAAAAGAAAATGAGTAAAAATGCAAGGAGGGGAGGAAAATAAGATATCAAAGTCAGTACTGTACAGTACTAAGAGTGTACAGCCAGTAATGGTACAGACTATGTGTTAAATGACAAGTGAAAGGTGATAGCTATTACTGGTCATGTACTCCTCCCTTTCCCTGTTTTTCTTCATTTATTTAATGTAATCCAAGTTCATGAAAAGCGGTTGTGATGGTTGCTGTGTTCTATACTATTAAATATATGTTGGATTTTTTTTCTGTCTGGGAAGAATAGTTACTCCATTTGTACAGATAAAGCTGCTTTTTATTTCTCTGGAATTCCACTTATTTGACCTCTTTTCCAGAAGCTGGTTATCATGCTTAAGGCTAGTCTTTCTTCAGCTCTCCCTTTTGTGAACATACAGATCCAAGCAGTATTGCAGTATAACCAATAATATATTTGTTATAAATGTCTCTAAAAAGGTACTGCTCAGGTACTATTTAAGTTTCCAGCTCCACGCTACAGGTTAGCAACAAGCAATGTTGTATATATTAATATATACATATACAATATAAACATGCATGTTTTCAGTAATCAGAGGAATCATTCTTTTTGAAAATACTTGACTGGATTTTTCTTTAATGTGTTATGACATAAGTTTCCACCTTAAGTAACAACACAGATATTTGGGAGGCTTTTTACTTGAAGGAAATTGTAACATGACTACAAATTGTGAAATGGCACCCTACTGTGCTAGGAGCTATACAAATATGAAATAAAAAGTTAGCTGTCAGAAGATTTAAATACGAAGTAAAAGAGAGGGCTTGGATCTTTCTGTGACTCAGACAGTTTGTACACCAGGAGACATAGTTGCCTATCTTTTGCAAGACAGATTCATTCATTCATTCATGTTTGTGGATGATCACTCTGGGTATGAAGGAATGAAAGCACATAAAGATATGTCTACCAGGATGTCCTGATGGGGCAGATGTTATGTGGCTGATGTCAGTACTTCCTGGCTTGGGGCATGTGATAACAAAAGTTGCAGTGCTGTGAGATAGGAGAGTTGATGGGAAATGAAGGCCAGCAATGTGTGTATAAACATTACTTGTGATGCTTTATTGCCAATAACATTGGTTAAATTAGCAAAATAAAACCAGTCGTTATCTGATCAGTGGCCAATATATTACTTTCTGGGTTTACTAGTACAGGAACTAATGTGTGGTTATGCACATGCATGCTCTCTCTTTCGTTTGGACAAATATTTCATAGTACAGTTTAGGTCGAAGGAAAAGGGCCCTTTTTGGGAAAGTGGAATAATATATATTGCAAAATGCCCTACTTCGTTTAAAAAGAGATATTTAAATATAATCAGTGATTCTAAAGTTATATGCAGCCTCATTAGCTAGCCTTGTGGAGTTTCTAGAATGTTACTGAAATATTATTGAAATCTAGAGAAATGATTTTTCAACTCCTTGGAGTAGTTCTGTTACAGAACTGGATCACATCCTGGAGATACATGAGAAACACCCATCTACTTGAAAAAAAAACTGTCATTTTTCCCAGTGCTGCAAAGAGTACAAGGGACTATGTTGAATAAAATGGCTGAGGGCAGTGAGCGGGAGAAAAATGTGTGCTATATATAATGTATGTGTATTCTCTCTATGCTAGACAGAGAACGATCAACAGTGCTTGGTGTCAGCATTGTGGAGGGTGATGTCCTAAGGATGTCACCGATGCTGTGTCTAGCTGCAAGGAGAGGAAGAGTTTGCAGGTAAAGGACAGCACGAGTCAGCAGGAAACAGTGTTATTGGGGGTTTCTCTGCAGCAGGGAGGCTCTGGGAGCAGGAGGATTATGGGGAAGGTTCTGGTGCTACCTCTGATGTGGGAGTTTTGGAAGGAAGTTGTGGTTAGCAGTGATGGGAGTTGGCTGGGTGGTGGAAGGGGTGCAGTAAACATATGGAGGGGTCTAGCCTGAGTGATGGGCCAGGCTAGATTTGTAAAAATGCAGGATACTTCTGGGGAGCAGGAGGTAACGTTAAACGCTTATGCATGCTGGAGACTGGGCTTTAAATGTTTGAGCCTGGCCATACAGAGGTGTATGTGCATGCGTATGAAGACAGCTGGGGAAAGGAGTGAGGCAATGGAATGGCCCAAATATTAGTGAAAAGAATAGCAATATGCAAATGATGCTTTGAGAAGAATACATCTAGAAGTTAATATTAAGTTTAAAGAAACTAAACTACAGATTAGAGATGGGATTGTTTCTCCCTGTGCAGCCTCTATAGTGTTATTATAGAGCACTTGATTTGTGTGGTAAATCTTAATTTTTTTTTTTTTTTTTTTCTTTAACTGATAATTGTATCTGGTTACTTTGCAGAAAAGCAAGATCCATTTTACCTTTGTATTGCCTAGTACCGTTGTACACAGGTACAATGAGTACTGACGTGTCATCTTCCACCCCTCTATTCTCAGGATAACTCTGAGCTTATTGTACCTTTGTGTGCCTTAGCATTATCCCTCTGATTAAATAATCTTCCTTTTCTTACTGTGGGCAGTAGTTTATTGCTGGTCTGTACTGTGCCTCCATGTAAGCTCAGCTTCTGTGGCTGACGAGTGGGAGGAAGGAACACTCAGTCACAGTTTCTGCTCCATTGACTTTTGACCTAATTTAGGAAGGAAAGAAAGGGAAAATAATGCAGCATGCTTCTGGATTCAAAGCCTACCATGACTTCATGGAATAAGAGCTCTAGCTTTTTCCTCATCTCAAAGAGCTGCATAGCTTGCATTAAAAGTTAGACTTCTCTTCAGTGATGCTCCACAGTGGAGAGTGATTCTGCTTTCACACTTAATCTTGTGGCATATGTCCTCATTTGGGCTGTTGAGGCTGAAGTTTGATGTTCTGTCGACATGAGCCTTGACCAAGCCCTATTTAAAGCCACAAAGGGACAGCAACCAACAGGTTTCTTCCTCTAAACAAGACACAATAAGAATTGGGGATAATACTTTTTTATGTATTATTCCGTTTGAGATGGATGATCTCTAATAACAAGGCTGATGTATGGGAGGAGGAGGTAAACACTTCTTCAGGAAAGGTAGATAATGATAGTATTTGGAATCTGCTATTGCTGAAAATCACCTTCTGCAGGATTTAAGAATAATAAAAAAATAAAAGCTATTTGTTGAAGTACTGTGGGGTTTTTTTTTAGCATTTTTTAAGGGATGCATTTTTTTTCCCACATTTTTTGTAAGACTGCCAAATGTCCCTCAGGCTAGAATTAATTGGCTCTTTGTGTTGTGTCAAGTAAGGACTAAAACTGTTTTCAGAAAATGCTAGGTTTATAGACTCTCATCCAGAGCATGAAAAGAAGAGAGAGGCTAACTTTATATAAACAAGGTCCGTGCATCATTTTGTACCACTAGCTTGAAGTAACAAATAGAATATTGAAATTCTCAGTGTTGGTGCTTTGGAAGCTGTTAAAGTTGTCCCCGTAAACCCCATCTCTTCATTCTGCCTAATCCTCTCTTTAGGACAAGCATGTGCCGTCTTCTTTCCCTCTAACCTCTAAGCCTCTGCAATGAATAATCAAATGTCTGCTACTCTGGAATAACCAGCATTCTGGCTTTTTTAAGGCAGCTTCAGGAGTAAGTGTGGAGAGGTATTTTGTTGTTAGAGTTGCTTTAGCAATACAATAGATATTACTTTTTGGCAGTTCATTTCACAAATCCCCTGACCATTTTGGATTTCAAGATATTTTATAATTTTTAATGCTGCTGTTTCAAAGGCCACTTCTCAAAATGTTTTGAAGTCAGTGGACAGCAGCAGATGTAGAAGTAAGTTCTGAAATGGCTTTTTTATGGAAGGGTTTGAGGAGTATGTCTTGGAGCTGTTGCATTAAAATTCCAAAGTGTTAACTTAAATGTAATAATGCTCTGACAAAGTGCTACTACCATCTGCTAGTGAGGATTAGTGCTATTTAAAAATCTCCATAGTTCCCAGAAAGAGCAGAGGAGTCATACTGTGAAGAAAAGTCTAACTCTAGTATTTTAGTTCAAGGAGTCACAGACTTTGTGGGGACCACTGCCTACAAGAGGTTGTCTCACTCTCAGCTCACATAAAGGAGTAAATATTTGTGGTGTATGTCTAGAGTGATGCATGTTTCAAACAGTTTCCAGCTTGGCCTCCAGATTTATGACAGAATTTTTTCTCTTTAGAACCGCTTCTCATTCACATCACAATAATAATTTAGTGGTAACTACAAATAGAGTTTGTATGGTAAAATAGCGTGGGAATGTGCTCACTATTGTTATTTGGAAGGCTTCATTTCTTATCATTTATCTCTTGTGGACTGAGAAATGGTTCTTTGATCAGTGTTCCTGTGGGGTTTTGAACACCACCTAAACATTCAGCACTTTCTACATGTAAAGTGGGTTCTACACTTCGAGTATGATCTGCTGCTGGGAATATCTCGGTAGCAGAACATCTCCATCCCCAGACTTCTCTCAGCTGAACATGCAGAAATAATTCAAAGTCTGGTAAGAAGAGGGTCACACCGCTTTTGAACCTATTCCAAAATCCTGTGTAATTTACTGGTATCTGTTAGGAAGTGCTTGCTGTGATTCTATTAAGGTTATTTGACTCATATTAGCAAACAGCTAAATCTTCTACAATATTAAAAGAACAGAGCAAGAAAAGAAATCCAGTCATGGCAGACTACAAATAGCTCTTGATCACCTCGTTTAGGAAGGATTTTGGTATCCATAGTAAAAGATGCATTTGATAAACATTCTAATTGAGAAGAAAAAAGGAAATATGGCCAACCAGAAGCATTTTTGATGTCTTTCACAGTCATGCACAGAGTACAACAACTGCTCTTCACTAGCTCTGCAGAGAAGTTGATCATCTCTCTTGTATGCTTTTAGCTGAAGTAATTTTTATCAATATTTCTTGCTGGAGTTAGAGGTAGAGTGTGTGTATGCCTGTTGGTACAATGTCTGTGTGGTCCATATAGCTAAGACATATGAAGACCAATGCTCTGATGATATAGCAGTTCTACCTTTTTATTTTTCTTTTTTATTGTTTTTCTATTTTGGAATTACATCTGGAATTTATTGCCTGTTTGAAGAATTAAGTCTCTTTCACTTGTTACTTTGGATGTAAAGACCTTTGCCTCTTCCAAACTGCCTTCCAGGAACTCCCACTGCTTTCATTGTTTTTTGTGTAGATGGGCTGATCACCATTCTGGTAACAAAGTTACCTGCTTGAGACTAGTCACTGCAGAGCCAGGGTAACTGGAAGATTTCTTGGCTCTTTTGCTCAGTCCAAGCAACTATTTTGTCTGAGAGGTATTTTGAATTATCTGATGTGACAGGGGGAGTACAGAGAGCCACCTTCTAGTATGTTAGTAAACATCTACCTGAGGCATGGGGAATGGAGACTGCTTGTACTGTGAGATTAAGGTCTTATCTTAAGAGTATTCTTGTCATGCTTTTGTTTTTGTTTTTTTTTAGACAGGCTTTTATTTCTTTCCATATCTGGTGTATATGGAGAAGCATGAGCAGATGGATTTTTCCATACATTTACAGTGAATAATAGGCTGATGAAATAGAATTGGCCAGTCCACAGTTGTCAGTCAGTCAACTTGCCTCTTCAGGGGATCTCCATTTATCATGACTGGGTGCTGAGAAATCTCTACCAGGTCTACTGCATAGTGACCCTGCAGGAGGATGAAGTCAGATGTATTCCCACGTCATTTTCCATGCTTGTTTCCTCCTACTTAGATGTTTCTCTTTGCTCTTAGAAACTGTTTTAGTACTGACAGGTTCAAAGCATACGTGAGCAGAAACTGGATGTTATTAAGAGGCAAATTGTGATAGGGCTGGAGAGGGCAATTTCAATCTCATGAATCCCTTATTTTATTTTTTTTTAAGACTCACAGCTACTTCTAATAACTACCTTTTTACTGATCCCTTATTCCCAGCACCTTAACAAAGAATAGCGTGGATCTCACCAGGAGCAAGGGAAGGAAGTGCTTGTTCTAGTAGCACCAAAGAGTAAGGGGCAAGGGAAGGGAAGAGGTGGTTTGGTTGCAGGTCATCATGGAGTTCTTTGATTTCATGATGTAGTATAAAAATGGTGAAATCTGTACAGGGCACATGCTTGTTATCAGTTTCTTCCTTTAGAATCATTTGGTCTAAACACTTCTTTAAAACTGTGCAGAAAGGTGCCTTGTGAGGTTTTAAAAAAACTTCTAGAAGTGCTCAGAAACATAGTCCTTACAGTGAATCTTCCTCAGTACCAACCTCTATTTATAGATAAGCAAGTATCTTTCAAGAAGCTTGTTTGCCAAAGGGTAGAGCAGCCTGGCTGAAAGTGTCTAGGGCTTAAATGAAACAAAACTGAGAGCGAATTATCCCAGGAATATTTTGGTGCAGTTTGATGAGGAACAAGCTCATAGCTTTGCATCAAGGCTGCATGTAATACAGGGCAGGTATGATATTGCTCTCCTTTCATTGTCTTCTCACAAAACAAACTAGGACATGCTCCTGACCATCCCAGTTTGTGTGTGCTACTGCCTACCCTTCTTATTGTCAACAAGCTTCTTTTATCTTGTGCCATCCCAGGTTTGCCCTTGTCCTTCTACCACAGAAGTCACTTCTAGGAGAGCTTTACCTACTTGCCATCAGTTTCTTGTGCTCATGCAGTGCGAAGGGGTGAAACCAAGTGAGTGGAGAGAGTTTTCTGCCACTTGGCAGGTACTTACTGCAAGCAGTTGTCTGTCTCTCACTGTGTTTTTGGCCAGTCCCTCCAGACTGGATTTGATACCTATAATGACATTTATCATCTCAGTACCTATGCTACAAACAATACCATTGGTTTATGGAGATCCAGACCTTTAAGATAATATGACTCTGTTTATGGGTTGGCATGTATGTATTTTTATGTTGAATTCTGGCATGTTAGGAAGGAAATGGAGAAGTTTCTGAGGCAACAGCTTTCAGGAAAGAGCCGTCATTGAAATTTGTAGATAAATGTCAAGAGAAATGTACCTTGTGTCCCATGGTGCTATTCATCTAATAGCACTGCTTAGTATCCACATTGTGGTAGTAGTACCTGAGATCACGGACCTGTTTTATGTGCTGTCTGTGTACACAGTAAAAAGCAGTCCGTGGAGAAGTTTCTGTAATCTTGTTGTTTCTTGTCAGGTTCATTTACTTGGTCTCATGCCCCAGGACAATGCTCTTGTATTCATGTTTCTAGAAAGGCAAGGGAAAGCTTCAATAATAGTTGTAGCCTGAAACTATTTGGGAAATGTTTCTGCTTCTATTACATCTTATTTTTCCCCATCTGTACTGGCAGATTATATTTATTAGCACAACAAAATTTTTGGAGCCAAAATACGTATTAAAATCATCTTTAAAGTGCTTATTAATTGGTCCACTCCTTGTAAAATAGGAGTTTTAGGTTCTTACTGGTGTCATTTCCATAGTGTACTACAGTGTCTATAAAAGGCACTTAGTTTGGGTCCCAGGGCTAACTTCCTTGGGCAGTACCCAACTCGCTTAGCCTTGGTCTTCTGTTCAATGTGCAGTCTGTATTTAACTACTTTTATACACAATCAAAAGTGAAGAGAAGAAAGAAAACTGTTATCTTTTTTCTAAGTGATAATCCTAGATTGCGCAGGCAAGAAGTTTATGCAATGGCACAGCAAAGGGTTTTTCATACATTTGTTTTTATGCCATGCAAAACAATACTTTTGTCTTCAGCTGCTGACCACTGAGGCTGCTGACTGAATACAGCCTTGAAATATTCTTACACTTTAAGTTTTTCCTGTTCTGTAATGATCTGAAAGAACTTCTTGTTTCATCTGCTGAGCAACCCAGATCATAATGTGCATTTGAACATGTTGCTGGATTTGGATGGAACTTTATCCCTGCGTTATTTCTTCTCTAGGTGATGGCTCCTACTTAACAGTCATCAGGATAAAGATTGCTGGCTGTGCTCCTTTTTCTTGTATCTAATTCAAATATGCTGAAGGGCTAACAGAATTTTTGTAGTCACTGACTGCGACTTTTTCAAGCAGGGCATGTAATTCATAGCTCATGTTATTTTCATAATCCCTGATGGCTCTGGTTCTGTGACCGCTAACACAGTCTGATAGTCAGGAGTATGTGTGGGTAGTATCTTTTTTAGGAGATACGGGGAGAAGGAAAGATTCCTGATTTTGTGCATTGGAAAAAGCTGACAGAGCCATTTAAAAGTAAATAAAATGGCCTATAACTCTCTTCTTCCAGGTCATTCTTTTAGACAAAACATCATGTCCTCTGTCGTAGAACATTTGGAGAAATAACATGTCAACCATTAAGCCTGAAATCTGTTCTCTGCCTTTTCAGACTCCAACTCACGTGACTTTGAAAGTCGGTATGAATCTTTCCATTGGCTTTATTGGACTCTGGATCACATCTTCTATGTTTATGTGATTCCTTCTTGTCCTTTTATCCTTCCCTTTTCCCTCCTATCAACTACTTCTTGCCTTTTTTTATTCACAGTCATTAGCAGCTGCCAATACTCATAAGCAGCCTTTCAGTAATGAATGTGGAGTATTTGTGCATGTGTGACTTCAGGGAGACTGATTAGGGAAATCTTTAAATTTCCAGAGGTAAACATAGGTGAAAATTCCACTGACACTTTATTCCTATTACTGTTACTATCTTGTGTATTACTTTAAGTATGTTTGTCTCAAGGGGCAAAAACCTTATTCAGAAGCTAGTTAATTTTCAGTGAGCTTAATGTCTTTCTGAAGCACTGATAGCTGTAAACTACTGAAGACAGGACAAGATAGACTGTTGGTCTACACTGATGTCTGTCCAGTGCAACCTCTGCATATCTCCTACTCCGTGCTTTGCTCTTATTTTCACTAATAGGAAAGGAGACAAAAAGCAGTTTTATAGCTGGTGAATAAGATCAGGATTTGTGACAAGTGGATTCAGTTTTGGACTCTCTTCTGGCCTTGAGGAAGACATGCGATGATTGAAGCATATGAGCTGTCAAAATGAAACCATCAGGGCTCCTTATGAGCTAGTGTTGTACCCTGTTTAACTGATGACTTGTTGAACCTCTGTTTTCCATGTGAATAGTTATATTCCTCTACTGGACACCTTTTGTCTTGTCTGCTGTGTTTGCACTCTTTAGGTAGAGCTCTGTCTCATGCTGCATTGTATCTACATGGTCAATCACAGTGATACCATTTCAGCTGAGAGCTTTGAAGTTTACTGTACAACTGTTAGTTGTAAAAATGTATTTTTTTTGCATCAGTGATTAGAACAAGCTATTCTGTTTCAAGAATGCAAAATTTGGATGCAAGCAATGAGCTTATTCTATGATACGCTTCCAACATGCTTGTGAGTGATGGAGGGCTGTTTTCTCAGTTATACTGGAGGGTGGATAATGCTGCTGTGGATTGCTGTTGTTATGGGCAGAAATTGGGGCTTTAGGTGCAAGTTTTTAATATCTATGTGTATTTATGAAAGCAGTCAAGTTCTGGCTTGTGTAAAGGTAGCTATGACAGTGTTTCAAATGGCACTGTAAATGCATCTCTGCAGCTATAGGAAACTACTTGTTTCTTTTTTATGTATTCTTATCTGTTGTTGCAGACAAACTTGTGTTATCTGAAGGAATTGCTCTATTTTGCATTTACTGCAGTATTTTCTGTTAGAATCTGGACTATCCAGTTTGAAACCCAAAAACTGAAATTTGTAGCCGATTTCCTGAATTACAAGAGTTTGGGGTTTGTTTTTGGTTTTGTTTGTTCACTCTGACATACAATACTCCAGCACTGTTAATCCACCTAACAGTGGTCTAACTAAGATGCTCGCATATAGTCTTCAATGCAAAGCAAGTGCAAGTGTGGAGAAGTTCACATGTTTTTGAACTTCTGGTTGTATCTCAGGTGGTCTTTACAAGCTTCTTTCATTTCACATCTTTCTTCTTACCAAGGTGCTGTCTTTAAATGCAGAAGTATTTTTGAGAACTACATTCCCATTGGAAATACTAAGAGATGACACTTTAATAACAGAAATAGCTTGCAACGAACATAATGTGTTTTTTGAAGGGAGGGCACCACTAAATTCATGTACACCCTGCAAAATTTATACAACATATAAAACATTCTTAATGATTGGTTGTTTCTTGTCAACTGATAAAAATTATCTGTAGAGTCATTGCTTGCAATAATTTTTCAGATTTATTTTTTTTTTCTTTTTTAAAAAAACAGTTCTGAGTTGGTGTAGGTATCAAAAAAAGAGGTGAGCCGTGTTGCCTGATAGAGAAGAAAAGGTGGTCTTCCAGTGAACAGGGCACATCTAAGAGGAGAGTTTTCTCTGCATATCTTTACTTGTATGCAGGCATTTGATCAGCTTCACCTTTTCTGTGATTCAGGCAATGTCCAATGTTAGGTTCTGAAGGATTTCTTACAGTCCTGGGTTTTTTCCTGGAGTTTCCGTAATTTGGGATTCAACTTCCCCATCTGTCTGTCCTAGTGTGCACCTGTCAGTATCTCTAACTGTGCCTCTTAATAGTAGCAAAGTCCCCTTAACTTTCTTTCCCTGTTCTGTCTGTACTTACTGTGTCCAGGTACCTGAGCTATACAGTTATAAAGCATATCATATATGTATTCCTTTATTTTTTACCTCATGGACATGTCTGTACTCTGAAGTCCATAGGTTTGTGCCATAGTATACATAAAATATTTGAAGGGATTAAGTTTGAATAAGCTTTCAAATGTTCACGTACTTCACAGTTTATTTGAAAGTAGTTCAGGGTCTTCATCTGCAAGTCTTCTTAAAATAATGAATGTTTTAATGGCATTTCATGTCAGGCCAAACAGTGTAAAAATAGAGTGATTTTTTTTTAAAGTCACCCAACGATTGTAAGTCTTAAACGTTAAGCATGAATTCACATTTTAGGAAGATTTGGATTGTTTATTATGCTGTCTGGATTAGTCAAATCCTATTTAAAATACTCATAGGAAGAAATGTTAGCACTTACTGTAGAACTTAAGCTTTAGGAATATCTTCTGAGCAAACAAGGTCAGATCAGTAGCACACTTTAGAAGTAAGTATAATGCGGTGGTTAAAGCACTTGACTTGCACTTGGGTGAGTCCCACGTTTTTTTGACATGTCCACAAATTTTTAAGTGGCACTGGGCAAGTCGTTCATAATTTTTTGTTGAATGAGCAACAGTGTACTAAAGTACTACTACTAGTAAAGTAGTCTGTTACTATGTTTAGAATATTACTTTGCAATTATTAGGATTTAAAAGGAAATGTGGAAAATTTGGGGCATCCTGAACAGACAAGCAATATTTAGAGCTTCATAAACAAACCAAAAGAAAAAGTCCGTTACCTTGAGGTTTTCCACCTCACTTGGAGGCACACTCAGAATGTTCTATTCTCTCTGGAATGATACAATCTGTTAATATGTAACTAATGTGGCCTGAACAGACAAGCAATATTTAGAGCTTCATAAACAAACCAAAAGAAAAAGTCCGTTACCTTGAGCTTTTCCACTTCACTTGGAGGCACACTCAGAGTGTTCTATTCTCTCTGGAAAATACGATCTGTTAATATGTAGCTAATGTGGTATTGCCAGATCTTGACAAGATGGTAACAGTATATATACAAAATGCTTGTGTGGCAGTAGGACTGTTTACTAAACTGCTCATATATATATATTTACTTTCATAATCAGATGCAACTGTGTGCTTTTTCTATGCACTATTCAGAGAGACAATTTACTTGCACCATTACTGAAAATTGAATTATTCTTCTATTTCAACAACTGATTGAAAACAACTGATTATTTGAAGAATTTCCCCATTTCTGACTGAAGGTTTGTTACAGAACCATGGCTGACCCACATCCTAATATCGAAAGAGTGGAGTTACATGTAAGGAAGAAAATCCTCTTCCCCCCGCCCCTTACTCTTTTCTTTTTATTAAAGGCAAAGAAATTACTTTGCTGGGCATTAGTTATTTTTATCACTTAATGAAAAGTTCCTTCTAGTAATTCTTTTTAAAATGCTGTTGTGTTTAAAAATTGTCTCAACTCAGACTCAGACCTGAGTGCTTTGCCTATTACAGATATAGGCAAAGATATATAGGTATCTGCTGTCAAAATTGGTAGTGTTACTCTAGAGGCTAAAAAATTCTTTTTGGTTACTTATGTTTATTTTTCCTGCATACCAAGTATTTTTCCTTCTGTTCCAATATGCATATGTTGCTCTTCTTCTGTCAGTAATTCTGTATTTGTTTGTATAATCCTACAGTGTTTTCTGATAGATTAAGGAATTAATTTGTCTTCTAATTTTCCTCTTCCCTATTCATCATTTGTAACTGTGTAGAACAATAATTAAGACAAGAGGGAAGAAATGTAGTGTGTTGATTGTTCTTTAAATCCATAGCTGCCTGTTAAAAGGGACTGTCAGCTATAAACACTGTTTATCAGTTAAGCATAGAGTTTATTTTTTTTGGGGGGGAGTGTATGTAATGTTAAAAGTTAAGTAGTAGCATTAGCAGGTAACTTGGCCTTCTGTACATAAATATTGTTAATTTTTTGTACCCTACTGGCTTAAGTAATGTTTTGCTGATATTCTTGGACCAGACTTCATGCAAAATCCAGTTCTGTAGGAAGCAAGTAGTTTAGTTCCTGGACCACAACAGTTCTCAAAACTTCCTACAAGACTCTGACAACTTTGCCCATTGACTTTGCTCTGAATGGAAAAAAAAGATGTAATTTTTTTTTCTGTGTGAAAATGTATTTTGAAAGAAATACTTTCCCTGACCTCCAGAGGGGATGCAAATGAGTGTCCTAGATGAGATTAGCCTATGCATTTTAACCTTTAAAGAGATTCTGGAATTATACTGCGAATTATTAGATTAGCTGGTCAGAGTTGTGCTGGAGGATGATAAATTTCAACCATTAGCACATTAGGGACGGGAAAAAAGAGAAAGAAACACACTTCTATTAACAGGGCTGATGGACCAGTCAAAGTAGCTGAAAACTCATTAGGTGATGTGTTTCCATCAACATGCAAGTCTGTAGCAATTGAAAAACACTTATGGAGTTGGAGACTTCAGATTATGATTCAGACGCTTGCCTTCAGTGGGACATTTGTTTTTGTGCTAGCTGTTGTACATAGAAACATATTTTAAAATGCTATGGAGAACTACTCTGTGGTTTACCTAATCCCCATATCACTGTGCAGCTATCTGATGTCTGCAAAAGGCAGAAAAATTTAAGGTTATGAAGAACAAAAAGACAAATACAATTTGAAGAATTGCTTACTTGATTTGTGCATTTTTCCATACATGAGACTGGTGTGGGAAATGAATGATGAATACATGACAAGTAGTATATTTATTCAATCTATACTTTGAAAATATTCATATAATTGCATTATAGTGCTTGTCTGCAGCAGTGTTTACTGCCTATGATAGCTTCTGGGCTGTTCACAGTCAAATGTGAGTAGAATCTAACTTTAACAGCATTTAATTCAGACTCCATGGCCCCTTGATTTCCAACTGCAGGTTTGAACAATTTCTGTCCTAAAAAATTTGAGGGTTTTTGTTTTCTAGTAGGAAAATTATTTTTTTTTCCTGCCTGACAAGTGATGTCCTTCAAAAAATTTATTTGCACCAGAAACAAACAAAAGCTGTAAGTGCTCTAGTTGTTATCACCCTCCTATGTACAACCCTTTGTACGTTACCACATTCTTTTTAATCACAGCTGCCAGGCCACTGCTGCCTTTTCACTCTGTTGGAGTGTTTTCCAAGGAGAATTCTTGCTCTTGGAGGAAATGGTAGTTGAGGACAGAGAGAGCAGTTTATATCATTGTGTTCTTAGACAAGAAGGTTTGCAGTTTCTTCAGAGTTGTTTCGTGATTCAGTTCCCCTGAGGGCAATGGCTTTGAGTTAGCATGCTAGAATACCAGTGGAATATTGGACTTTTTGAAAATCAAGTTCCACTCTTTGGGCATGTTTTGTGAATGCTGCTGTAAAGAAACAGCTTCAGTGTTCACAGCATATTCCAGAGAAATTTACTTAAAGAGGAACTTCATACGTATGTGTACAAAGTCACTTATTAATTAATTACCAGATGAGTAACTGAACAATTACAGGATGAAGACATCTGGCTCAGCTACTCTGCAGAGTTCAGTATCCCATTTGCCTCCAAATAAGCTGAGGTGAATCTGTGTTTCTTATGACCTTATTTCCAGTTGCTGCTGTTAACTGTTGCCCTTCATGCAAGAAGTCGTGGTGGTATCACTGGCATGTGGGAAAGGAATATGCATTAATTCAATTTGGATGACCAGTTATCCCAGGCCTTTGGTTTAGCAGAGACAGAAATGAATACAGCTCCAGTAAAATGAAGTAACATGAATTCAGCTGAAATTCAAATGAAGTTATTAACTTTATTGTTAAAAAAATTCAATACATTTATCAATCTAATGTTTACTAACCCGAAAAATATGTGGGAACCACATAGAAAAGGTCTTTGCTTAAATTACTCAGTGGTGATGAAGATTTTTTTGGTCATATTCATCCTTTTTCACTGATACCTTATTGGCTGAGCTGGTGTTGGTCTAATGGCATGGAAATAAAGTTTAATCTGTAGAGAGGAGGTTGGAACAAATTTTTTTACCATCATTTCTGGCCTTGGAAAAGATTATTCAAACTGTATCTTTAACAGTGCTCACGGAAAAGAATCTCTGAGAATTTTCCTGTGATTCAAATAATATAAAACTGTAAAAAACTTTCATTATTCCCATTAAAATGATTAAAGCTAATTAAAAGAGAATGAGTGCATACCTTCCGTTATCAGAAGTTTAGGGGCTTTGGTTTCTGTTATGGTCTAATCCTAGAGGAAACAAGCAAACAAAAATATTCTTTGTTCCCCTTCCTCAAACTTCTCTTAACTGTATTCTCTTGTCATTACTAATGTTCTTCACAAAGGTCTTCTCCCACGAATGCTGCTACGTTAGTCAAACTAAAGTCATTACATCATTGGAAATATGCAGATCATGCTGTATTTGGTTTTAGAAACTGGGTTTTATCTGAGGGTGTCAGAAAGGCCATGGATTGTCTTTTCTTGAACAGTCCCCTTCTGTGTAATTTGCATCAATTTAAGAAACATCTATTTTTTGCCTCAATGTACAGTCATATTTATTTTGGAGCAGACTGGTGCATGTATATCTATGCAGAACACTTTCCAGAAAACTTCAAAGATTTTCAGTTCGCTGACATGCAAATTGAATGCAATATGATTATAAATTTAAACAAACCCCAAAATTAAGTAACTTTTCTGTAATTATATATTTTGTAGAAAGAAAACTTTATATGTGTCATGTTAATTTTGTCTTAAAACTGAAGACTCTAGCATCAGGTGCACTGGAAGTGTCATTGACAAACTAGTCGAGAAGAAAGCAAACATATTCTGCTGAATTAAGCAGGAAATTAAATGTATGAAGTATAAAAAGCATAAAGTATTTGAAGATGATTGATTTTCAGTCAATAATTCTATGTTTGGCTTTGTTTCTCTAGAGTGCAGTTTGGTACCAGGTAGGAAATACACTTCATCTGAGAGAAAGAAAACTCGCATGCAACTGTTTTGTCTTTTTGTGCCACATTTGCTGATGTAGAATAAAACCAAAATAATCCCAGCAAGCTAAAATTTCTGGTAGAGGAAAGTGTTAGTGTAGGCAGGTGGTATGGAAGAAGACAGACAACTTTAAATAGCTTTTTCAGAATTTTGTTGGTCAAAGATTGCTTAAGTTCTTGCCTGTCTGAAGTGAGTAAACAATGGTCTCTGAATTTTAGTAAGAAGTTGGTGTAAACGAACTTCAGAGAAGTTGTGATGGGAACATTTGCAATTGTCAGAGTGGTAGCTTACCCCACAAACATGTCCACTTTCTAGAGGACAGTCCCCACACTATGGGTGGAACTCTCTCTCCCAAGACTTGAAGCTGTCTGAACCGTACGAAGTCATGCAGAAAGGGTACTGTATCTCACCAGTGATACTTAGTGTAAGAACAAGGTTCCTAGTGACTTGTCATATCACCTTTAATGATTTGTGATTTGGGTTCATGGGTTTTCTGTTGAAAGGAACAGATTTCACATATACATGCTCACTTAGGATTAACAATAACCTATAATCAGCAAGTAAGAACTGTTTCAAACCAAGTAGTAACAAATTCCTGAGCCTCCAGTCTTGATCACTGCCCTCTTAATGCTGCAGAAAGAAGTAGGTGTTGCCAGCACCAAGAGGTGATCCTGCCTGTTGGGCTAATGGGAGCCCCTCCAGCACAGCCATCAGCAGCCTCTTCCCAGCCTGAAGGGTTAGCAGAGCAAGCTCGTATTTATAGCTGGATTCTCAGCAGGCAGTGCAGGTTGTACCATGAGCTGATGTTCTTTGTCTAGCAAGTGCCAATTTCTTATGGGCTGTTATGTTATTGTACTGCATGTACTCCTTTGTGCGACAGCTTGAAGCACATGTGATTAAAGCTTAAGTATTTTGCTCAGTATCCTGTCTCTTTATTATATATTTTTTCTGTCCTCACTGGAACACCATAGTAATTCACTGCATAGGATTCTCTGTGTGAACGAAGAGCTAGTGGAGGGCTGGTTACATGTAATCAACTGGTAGCTAAAGAAACCAAATGCTATTCTAACATATATTTGATGCTGCTTAAAATTAGATTCTTTATAGATTAGGAAGTACATGCCATGTTGATTTATGTCAAACCAGAGTAGTGCATATTGATTCACTTCTTTATAGATTAGGAAGTACATGCCAAACCAGAGTAGTGCATATTGATTCATACATGCGATCCTGTTGGTGTGTGACAATCTCACCAACAGGTTGGATTTTATTGTAATGGTTTTAAATGGCCTACAATAAATCTACCTTAACAGGTATCCAAAGCCCAACAGCATTGCCCCAGGACCTGGCTATAGGACAGTTTGCAAAACAACAGGCTAATGACATTTTATTATGTTACATTTTGCCCACTGAGTTTGTGAGGGACTCTTAGGGTATGCACAGTTGCAGATATTTCTAGTATTAATATCATTAGTATTAAGACTATTAAGAAATACTCATGTAGATGTGCAGTTTTATTGTTTCTGTTGAGCAGGAATAGAATAGTCTGTATTTGAACTTAAAAATTGGGAGCCATATGGACTTGTGCAGAAATTACATCAGTTAAGTGTTGCGAGTCAGTCTTCTGCTTTCTGCTGGGTACTCAGGTAGAATCTCCTTAAACATATCATCCAGCTTTATTTTAGAGCTCTAAATTTTGCTGTAATGAGAAGCAACTTGCATGTCAGTGGACAATAAAATACATGAAGTTGTCTTTACTAAAGTTATTTATGAGAACTAGGCATGTTCCCTAGTTTCATCTTAACTGCCTTATAAACCTTCTTTGCACACTATTCTGTTCTTTTAATTTAATTTGTTTTTGTGGCTATGTTCCCTGTGTTGAAATTCCCTTCTTTTGAGTACCAAGCCTTTGACCCAGCCTTTGGAATTTCAAAGATGCATGCACAACTTAACAGAAATCTAGCTTCTATTCCCCTTCTGTTTCTTGCTTGCTGATTCATACTGTAGCGAAACCAACCTTCTTTTTACTTCCTCTTCTACCATCACTGGGTTAAGCGGATGCTACCCAGATGAAATCAGTATGCCCTTGTTGAATTTGTTTGATCCCCTTCTGGACAAACACCAATGGCCTGGCTTTTGTAAGACTTATCAGAGAAGTGGTATCTTTCTTTTATTTCATTAACACTTTTTCTACAGAGTCATTTCTTAATGAGATCAGGGACTGGGTTAATTTATAATCCTACAGCTGAGGTTACAATTTATTACATTAATAGAATAAGTGTTTAATAGAATAGATGATCTCATGAGGGAAGAAACTTTTCCAGCCATTTGGCAGCATATATTCAAAATAGTGATGGTGGGTGGGAACCTAGGGATAGGATGTAATCCAAACACCCTTTTTGAGCTTGAATGAGTAGATGAGGATGAGTTTATGGGCCTGAATTGAAACCAGGGAAGCTGATAACTTGAGAACAGTGTTGTCTAATGCCACCAGAGCTTTATTATCCTTTATAATGTTTCTGAACTTCAGTTCCCTCATTTGTTAACTCTGGGTAGCACATATGCTAGCACTAAACCTGGCACTTCAAACCATCAGCAGCCACCAGTGAGGCCTTCCCTGGTTATTCCCACGTTCTCGGAGACTGGCACACCACAACTCAACATGAGCAGAAAATGTGGCTGCATGAAGGTACATTACAAGGCCCTAGGAGCCTGGCTGCCCTGTAGTTTCATTTCTGGGGTGGGTGATGGTGATTTATAATCCAGGTGTGAGTTTCAGCTCTGCTTTCTATGATGAAACTGAATGGGATAGATTTTTTTTATTTTGAGATACTTACTGGCTAAAAACAATTAGAGTCATTACTGATATAAACCTCGTATTTACAGAAGTCTATCTTTGCAACACAAGGCTCCATAGTTTAAGAAAGCATGTAGTGTACTTGCTGTCATTCTTTCTTATTTTTATTTTGAATTATGCAAACTTTTAGCTTTCAGAGAGTTTAATTACAAGACACCTATAATGATGATGATAACCTATAAGGAATAATAAAAGCTTTCAGACAGCTATACAGGGGAGGAATATTTTAGGATCTTTAACAGAAGCAGATTTAGAGTGGGTTTTTTTAGTATTACTTGCAGACGTTTGTGTGAGATTGCAGACCTACTGCTGTCTTGACTGATGGATTTCAGGTTTTATGTTGAAATAATTTTATGGATAGTCAAAGTCAGTCCTTAAATGTCTTTGAGCTTATCTGTACAGCAAAAGGTCTTCAGTGACTTGATATTTGGTCAGAAAAGAAAGATAGGATTATGAGAGGGCATCTGGCAGTCAAAAAGAAAACCAAGGAATGTAAATCATATGGGAAAAAGAAGGAAGATAAGAAGAAGAATTAAAACTAGAAATCATAGATTTAAAAGAGGAAGATTATGGGCTCTGTAGTAAGAAAGAGTGAGGGTATAGCATAAACAAATACCCCTATAAATTCATAGAGTTTCAGGGATTTGAGGACGAAAATAAGTTCATTAGTTACAAAGTCCTTCTTCAGTAATAATCTGAATCAATAGACATGTTTTGTCCTATAAGATTTTGCCTCTTCATTGAAAACTGAGGTAATGACTATTGATGTTTCCAGGGACTTCTGAAAGTGCAACTGCCTTTAATATGCTAATATGATCTTAGCTGGATTTATTATTTTGTCTCTAATAGAACTCTGGACATACAAATCATTTTTTTTTTTTTGTCTTCTTAAATACTTCAAGAATTGTGCTGATGAGTGACTGTATTCCTTATGAAATACTACTGCAAAAGTTACAAGGAGACAAAATTAACATTTCTGTATGCTCACTTTTTTTAACATCATCTCCAGAATGCTTCTAGGCTTTTGAATTCTGAGAGCATCAGTATGGATGGTGCCTTAAGCCTACCTTAGCTGTTCTATTTGGCTGGTACAGGTAGCCTTCTCCTGCAGCTGCAGCTAGCTATTAAAGGATATTTAAAGTACTTTGAACTAATTTGTACAAGCTGTAGTCACTGAAACTTAGTACGGCTGAGAGTTTTCAACTAGAGTTACTAGTATCTCTGTGTTTTGTTCTGCTTTTGATAGATGGGGGGTGAGTTTAAATTGTTTTCTATAGCTTACAGTGCTGCTGTTCTCACACTTAGATGAACAGTTTATTCCTAAATCAAGATACTTGCAGATAGTGGAACCTAAACTGTAGCTGAGTAGACTTATATGGGACCCAAACTTGGTCTGACAATATGGATACTGGGCTTGTTAAGTGTCAACTCAGTTTGCAGCCTTGTTTGTAAGAAGAGAAACAAGGCTGGGTTTGACAGGCTTTCAGTAGCCGAAGTCTGGTTTATGCACAGGCAGAATGTTCAGTTCTATATGCTCTCAGGCTTTCAGAGCTCTCCTGCCTGGTCTCTTTCTGACCCAAGTCTTGAGGAAGTACTCTAGGAAATGTGAGAGCTCACCCTTGTCTTGAACTTAGCCTTAACAATGGATTTACAACAACACTTATGGTGCTGGCAAAAATGGAGTTTGGCTTATTCTGGTTTGTAACCCAGAGAGAGACATTCCCAGCACTGACAGTGCCTTATGTACTCTCAGGAGGTTTCAAGGGTCTAATTTTGCTCTGTCTGAAATCAGTAATTAATTCTCCTTCAGTTATAAGGTAGAGTTGGAAGAGAACTGGAGCATGCAAGTTTTCATATTTGATTCTAAATGCTGTTTGGATGTTTTTGTTAGCAGTAGCTTACTGTTCTTAGCTGCATATTACAAATAAGAACAACATATCCACATTCTGTAGAACGGAACTTGAAAATGTTTCTTTCTAGTCACCAATCCTCTATGTCAAAGCCTCTATTGAGGTGATTGTATTGTTTAGTGAAAACAGGAGAGATTTTAAATCTTAATCTGAAAAGTTAATTTCTGCTTACTTCTTGGAGGCAAATCTGGCTAGAAGTTAATTTATGAGTGACATGTTTTTCTGCACCACAGACCCATTTTGTAGTACATTCAGAGTAGCCCAGGCAACAGATTTAACTACTGCATTTATATAGATATACCTGATTATTCACTCTTGAGGTGTTAGAAATCTGGACTAACTTGATTGAATGCTATTAAACAAGTGAAGAGTTGTAGTTACTGGAATTTGTAGTAGTACTGCAGCACTTGAAGACTGGTCTTTACCAGGGATTCTGCTGTGTTACTACTAAACTGATAAAGAACAAAGATAACTTGAAATTCTAAAGCGCCTCCAATGTGAATACAAGATGAGAAAACAACTGGATGTAGGCAGTTACAACCGAACAGATACTGTGGGATGGGATGAGTCAGCTTTGTAGGCAGTCCCAGAAACATTACTGTAAGAAGGGAGAGGAGAAACAGGTCCAGACATTATTTCTGGAAAAAAATAACATGGAAATATGAGGACTTCTATTAATCGAGCATCAGCGAAGCATCAGAACTGACATTAATGGCTACTATCATTTGAATTATTGCTAATAAAGGATGAGTAAGTAGGAAAGGTTACACCAAAATGTGGTCTTCTAAACTTGCAGACCAAGATGACCTTATGACCCTTTATATTCAGTGATTGTCAGTATCAATTAAACACCACTCATGTGGGCATTGCTTCTTCCTGCTGTTATCTGGATTGTCAGAGGTGAAAGAAGGGCAATGCTGCAGGATATCCTGAACAGTATCACCTGACATTGGTGTGAACAGAGAAGTTCACACGTGGAGGACTGGATGCTTGCTGTTTAAGAAGTGCTGTTTTCCCAGCAACCTATTTTATCAATTAAAAGTCTCAGAAGTAATTTTAAACCATATATCAGTGCTCCCATAATAAAACCAAAACAGTTTTATAATGGCGCTGATTCTCAGGCTCTTCTCAGATTCATTGCTGTGGAAGGTAATTGTGCTTTTTTTTTGGTCAGTTGTGCCCACCCACCCAAATCCATCTCCCAGGCATGTGTACTTGTGTGTTTGGCTTCTTTACTCAAGTGATGTTTTCCAGAATGTCAGCGTCAAATAATAAATAAGGAGATTATTTTGACAGAAGCTTGGGGATGCTGTGGTTGGAAGGGGCATGTCCTTCACAGTCAAATCATGGAAACTTTACCTTCAAACTGATGTTCTCTTGGAGGCAGGCCAAGAAGAGTGCAGTGCTTTATGAGCCGGTATGCCAAAGCAATAAAATAGTGGGGAAGAAGGGATTTAGGAAATAGAGGTTGTGTGACTATCTCTAGTGATAGATAGATGTGATTATTTTTTTTTTTTTATCTGATTTTTCTTGTTTGGTTTCTAAACTGTTTGCCAGTGAAAAACTGGGAAGTTATTACTGTTAACACTGTTTTGGCTTTTTTTTTTTTTTATTATTTCAATTTGATAAACCTGGGTTGGCTGGAGTGGCTGTCTTGAAGCAGTTCTTTAAGCTTCAATGACTCTGTTAGTTTACTGCATCGCTGTGAAAAAAAAAATGCTAATGCTATGGTTTGTGCCAGTAACCTTCCTTTCAGGACGACTGATGAGTTCAAATGAAGTATCAACATGGAGTACAGAGGGTGGATTTAACGCTGCATGATGATTTTTTTCACATAGAAAGAAGGAAGGTGCAAGCACAGGAAGTTCAGGTGATGGAGTAGTGTGGTTTCTTCATTGTTCATAAGGTCACAGTCCTTGTGGGGTCTGTCAACAGCTAGCGTTGAAACACTCATTTGGATATTTTGTCCTACCTCACCAAAATTGACTACATGTCTTGAGCAAAACAAAAAGTCATTATAGTAGGATCTTGGAGCACAATTGCTTATGTACCACAAGCTGAAACACCTTTTCCTAATGTGATGCTCGTGAAGTTTCCAGAAGCATCTACTCCTCTGCAGTGCTAGAATCTACCACTGGTCATGGGTAAATCTGCCCTGGCTTGAACAGTTCCCTGAGGCTGGTGAGCCTTTCAGACCTACTGAGACCTCCACAGATGGAGACCCCAGACTCTGTGAATTTTAGTCCTCGAACTAAATTCTCCCTTCCAGTGGCATTTGGTGTCATATTGGCTTTTCTTTATTATCAACTGGTAACCTAACTCCACTCTACAAGACAGGATGAAGAAGTTACTGGCCTTGAAAGACTTCAGAAATCTAAAGATGAGCAAAGCTGCATTCATACTTGTTTTAAAGCTCTGGACCATGATGCCTATTCAGCTCAGTGGACTTTGGTTGGAATTCACATTCTTGGTTTAGAGATATGCCTGCTGATACATATTATGCGTGTTCTGGTGCTGCAGAATGATTTTTTTTCTTGCCAGAAATGAATTTCTGCATGGTTTGGTGCTGTGATTTGCAAGAAAGCTCTGAGTTCTTTTTAGTTCCTTTTTAAAATTTTTTTCTCTTTTTTTTTAATTAAAAATTCAGACCTTGATGTAATGTGGAACTCTGAGATACCAGTTTAGTTTTTGTACTTTAATTATACTCAGTTGTTATCTTCAGTTTTATCCTTCATAAGCTGCTTGGAGTAAAGGTCTTTGTTACATATTTGCACTATAAGTAGTATGATTGGCTAACAAAGCGCTGACATGAAGATGTTATTCAACTAACACTTGAATAACAGTGAAAAGAATAAAATTTTAATCTTTTGAAATATTTCTTATTGTTTAATTAAAGCACTAGTGTTGGGGAAAAAAAAAAAAAAGCTGTCTGTATTATGAATTCACTACTTGGTCTCCATTTGGAGGAATGAAACGGCATTTTGGTCACATCGCTGAAATATCTAGCAAATGAAATAAAACCAGATCATAAAGATTTGTGTAATCAGAAAAGTTGAAATCTCTAATTATACAAAACCACTTACTGTTTTAGAATAAATCTATCTTAGGCTGCCTTTGCAGGCAGTGAAACAAAAACATAAGTCATTAGTCTGTTTCTTCCTCTTTGCTGTTAGCCACAATTTTCCTCCCTTCATTCTGGTTGTCTTCCTCTCCACAAGCTGCTAATGCAGGTGCAGCTGGGTGATGATTTCTATTAGAAATGTTATTAGAAATGTTATTCAGCACTATTCGTGTAATGCTCTGGTTTTTGGAATAAATGGAAGGCTCCACTTGATCTCAAATGTTTAACTTTATGATCCTGTCACAACAGTGTCCTGAACTGCTGCAGTGAGGTTGGCATCTAAAAGGAAATATTACCAACTGCAAAGCAAGTGATACCAAAGTACCTTCAATCAGACCTGATGTAAGAGGTAGACAGTGACACTAGAGGGTTCTGGCTTGAACACTGAAGCAAAAAGAATTACAGATAGCTCCCTAATTGAAAGAGAACAAGGAAGAGAGGATATGCTCTTCTGGTAGTTTTCTAGGCTAAGTGCTGGTTTATTTTATTCAGCTAAAACTTCCTAATAGGAGTCAGATAAGCTGGTCACCTGGACAACCCTTTTTTTTTTTTTTTTTTTTTTTTTCTGTGTCCTCTCGTTTATCCTGAAGGAAAATAAAAATTGATAGTTTTGGGGTTTATGACCATGGGACTCTTTCTGATGCATGCTTAGAAGAAACAGGATTCACCTTACAAAGCTGGTAAAAATCATCTCTGCAAAAAGGCTGATAAACCTGGTAAGGAGCACCTTAAACCAGGGGTGTGGTCTTAGGCATCCAGCTCTAGGTGGCCCTGCTTGAGCCAGGTAAGTTGGACCAAATAATCTCTGGACACCTCTCCGAACCGTAACTAACCTGTACGTTCAACTTGCTTCTATTAAAGATGAGCAACTTTTTAAAGACAGTCATGTCTAAGATTAATATTTCCTGTGGATAAACAGAAAATAACTGTGGTAATTGTTTGGGGTTTTAGGGGTGACTGGTGCATTCTCCCCCTCTACGGTGCTCTGGTGAGACCCCACCTGGAGTACTGCATCCAGTTCTGGAGCCCCCAGTACAAGAGGGACGTGGACCTGCTGGAGCGTGTCCAGAGAAGGGCCACGAGAATGATCCGAGGGCTGGAGCAGCTCTGCTGTGAGGACAGACTGAGAGAGTTGGGGCTGTTCAGTCTGGAGAAGAGAAGGCTCCGAGGTGACCTTATTGTGGCCTTCCAGTATCTTAGGGGGGCCTACAAGAAAGCTGGGGAGGGACTTTTTAGGATATCGAGTAACGAC
>NW_008601045.1:72155-84532 GCF_000691845.1 Merops nubicus | reverse complement strand
TGAGGAAGAAGTTCTTCACCATGAGAGTGGTGAGACCCTGGAATGGGTTGCCCAGGGAGGTGGTTGAGGCCTCATCCCTGGGGGTCTTTAAGGCCAGGCTGGAGGAGGCTCTGGGCAGCCTGATCTAGTGGGAGGTGTCCCTGCTCATGGCAGAGGGGTTGGAACTGGGTGATCCTTGTGGTCCCTTCCAACCCTGACAGATTCTGATCTGTTTTAGCAGAGGACTTTAGAGCCCTCTTCGCTCAATGGTTGGACTTGATGATCTTGGAGGCCCCTTTCAACCTAAAGGATTCTATGATTCTATATGCATACAAAATATTTCCATTTCCCAGAAAATGTATATAATGCTCTGAACACCAGGGTTTGAAAATGGTGTTAATCCAGGTGTGATCGCTGATCCTGTGGACTGCTGCAGGTCTTTGGTTTTGTTTGTGTGTTTGTTTGGTTTTTTTGGGGGTGGGGGAGTGCTGGATTTTTTTTGTGTGTGTGTTTTTCTTTTTTTTTCATGTTGTGGTTTTATTCATTTATTTTTCCATGTTCAGTGTGTAACTTTGGGGCTAATACTTCAATACTGGAAAGAAGATGTGAAGTGATTAAATAAATAACCTTAGAAAACCTCTTTGGTCTTAGCACAGTGCTCTTTATGATAAGCAAAACTTTCTAGGAGGGTATTTAAAGAAGGTACAGTAAACCTCTATTTTCATGACTCCAAAATTTGAGAGAAAAGCGAAAGAGAAAGGCCGATACAGAGACTGAACAGACTGGTTTAGTGTGTGGGAAAAACAAATAGGAAAAGAGTTGTTTATGCAAACAGGGAAGCATATGAAGAAACAATCTGCTGTACAAAGGACGTTCAAATGGAGAGAGTAGATAAAAGCAATGGTCACATCACAACTGAGAAGGTAGTATCTCTCAGTGCAAGAGTTAATGGGGAGGCAAATGATTACACAAACAATAATCATGTTCTCTTCTTAATAAAAAAGCCAACAGGAACTTTCTAAAGGCAGTATGTAGAAAGTGGCTGGCTTTTTTTAAACTAGCCTGCAAAACCTGTGCCATGAACCCCTTTTCCTCCAGGCAGTAGATCTGCCTCTCCTGAATGAGCAGCAGGATTTGAACTTCAATCTGTCAAATGCATATGTAGCCATTAGTCATTTATTTTGTGTGATGACTCACTAGGTCACCCAATCTTACCTTTTCATGCTCATATTGCACAAAAAATTAAAATTGCGTCTGTTACCCAGAAGCAAAATGAGACTGAAAGCTACTGACAGGCTTTCTTTTCAATTAAGCCTTAAAGTTAATCAGCTGACTTCAGTCCTAGCCTTCTGAAGGCATATTTGAGGATGCAAATCTGCAATGCTTCTCTTTCTCATAGCTGCAAACCAGCGCTACAAAAATTGCATACCTGTTGAAATGCTTTATAGTTCTGCCATAGAATTACTGTACACCACGCTTCACGTCTAACTAACATAATTAGAAGAGCTACAGTAATGGGATATCTCTAAGGGTAACCTAACAATATGGAGATGCAATGGCTGCTGCTTGATCAGGGTAGAATTAGTCTATGTTGTGCTCAGTGGCACAGCAGCTCCCTGGTGCTGTGCTGCTAAGTGTTGTTCAGCCAGGTGATAAATAAGTGTGAAATTCTGAATCCTCATTCCCTTTTAATGTAACAGATTAAAATGGGAAACAAATAAATTGTGGTAAATCTTGTTCGTTTTAAATTTTAATTTGTTTTACGTTTTATCTTGCTTTTGAGTCAGAGCCTCCTTCATCAGGAACGAAATATTTATTTCTTTTTATTTAAAATACAAGTGTTTTCTACTCTGTCATATTCGGTTTGTGATTTGTGGGGTTACCTTAGACCTTTTCTTTCCAAACAATTCTTCATTGTTTGCCTCTGTTTTGAATTTTCTGTGGGGATTTTAGAAAATCTTTGGGGATATGGTTGCCAAGGCTACTGACCTCTCTGTTTAGCTGTGAGTACATTTACATGTACATCAGAGAGGTGGTGGAGTCATCATCCCTGGAGGTCTTCAAAAAACATGTAGATGTGGTACTTCGAGGCATGGTTTAGTAGTCATGGTAGTGTTGGGTTGACAGTTAGACTTGGTCTTAGAGGTCTTTTCCAACCTTAGTGATTCTGTTTAAGACATGTGTCCTGGTTCCGTGTAAAAAGGGGTTCAGGGCAGGACCCACACGGAACAGAACTATGTACTCGCCTCTTCCCCACCCCCCCGAGAGAGAGAGAGAGAGAGAGAGAGAGAGACTTTGGAAAAAAAATGAAGTATATTGTTTAACAAGGAACAGACAACGAAAAAGGGAGGTAAGGAAAATAATATATACAAAGATTAGGGGAAAAATACAAAAAGTAAAATATACAAAACCCTCAGAAATGGTTGCAGGGTCCCACGGAGTGAAAGGAGAACTTTCCTCTCCGAGCTCCAAGGCAGGAGTGAAACAAGAAACCACTCCCTGCCTCTTATCAGAGTGCATGTGGGAAGGGGAGGGAATACAATGGTTTCACCCCCACCCAGGGTCCTCCCAGTTGCTGGAAGGTCACGCCCCCATTCCAAGCCTCAAACCACAACAGACATGTTTATGACATATATTTTATTAAGTTAAATTTAAAAGTTCTGAAGTAATATTGATGTTAATTTGGGTGCTGGTCCACATCCAGAGTCACTGGCTGCTACTGCGATGCTCATAGAAGTGTTGTTGGGGAGAACCAGGAAGCACTGAAAAAATGGAATTTCAAAAAGCTGAAGTTGCTTTCATATTTTGTTTGAACTTGCTCACACATCCAGAGTGAAAATTACTGTGTAGAACATATCCATGATAGCCTTCATCTTCATTGCACTTAAAGGAAAAGAAAAAAAAGAACAAACCATAAAGTAAGGATGTAATGACTGCTTTGTTAGGGAACAACACACTTTTCTGAACAAAAGCTCTTACCTAGTAGCAGGAATTTACTTCTTGGAAATAGCAGGAAGACACTTGTAGGTCTGTGTTTGCCCATATGTGGATGCTACATAAGCATTTAGGAAAATTGCATTTGTTCTGTGTCGTTGATAATCACAGGAGTTCAAATTGTTTTCTAAGGTGTCTGCAATGTGTAAGTACAAAATTCCAGTGCTGTACAAATAGCAAAGGACTTAACTGCTTTTACAGGAATATTTGATGTAACCGATCTTGTCAAATAGATAGAAAAATTATCCAATAATTTGAAAAACTAATAGGCCATGACTGTAGCTTGAAAAAATGCTGATCCTGATAAGGATCTAAATTTTTCATGATTCAGTTGGATCAGCAGTGGAATGATTTTATGCATCTTTGGCTCCATTCCAAATCAAAGGGTTGCATTTTTGAAAGTGAAGGAATAGGATTTGCATATGACTTACATTCCAGCTTGTTTTATATTTGAGCAATCAGATTGATGTTTTTTCCTAAGCTGGTAAATGTTTGGGTTGCCCAGCTCACCGCGTCCTGCTTTTCCACAGTGCTAACCATCTGCCTTCTGGGTTTGGGCAGAATCATTAGTCCCTTCCAGAAATGCTGACTTTAATCTTTCACCTAGTTCTTAAGCCAGCTAAATTTTATTTACTGGAAAATTGTCATGTAACAGTAACCGTATCGGTATTTGAAAGCCAGAATGACAAACTGACTTTAATACAAAAAGAAATATATTTAGCAATGAAGATAAACTGGCCTGATCCCCAGTCTAGCAAACAAATATGGGAGACACTGTATGAATTTGAATAGTCTCAGGGAAGTGTGGGTATGATGCTGACCTTGTTAGTTAGCGGAATTGAGAATAGTTAGAAGAGGAATCAGGTAGTACTAAGCAGAACAAAACTACTCAGTGTTAAAACTATTGCTTCATTATTTTGGGATGCTATAATGATTGTTTACTTTATGTCTGTTAATGTGTGTTAAGTCGTAATGGGCCAATAAGCACTATCTTTTCCCAGGATATTTTCAGATTTAAGAAAAACATTTTGTATTGCTACTTTAAGTGGAACTTAATAATGGAATGGAAGTCATCACCAAACTGCCCGTTGACTCTGGTGTGTATGACCCATACTAATAAGTCTGCAAGACAGGAGCTGCATTTTAGATGTTGCTTGTGTGCTGAAGTCATACCAGTTACTTGTCTATGCGATTGAAGTATGTAGATAATATTCACACAAATAGCACAAATCAGCTTATAGAGCTTCAAAAGTCAAGCATTCATGATGCTAGACAAATATTCTCCCTGTGTACCTACATTAATAATCTTTATTTGTATTATGTTGTCCTGTTTTTTGCGCTGTACAGTTTCTACCTCACATTGCATTGGATAGACTGAATTAATTCCCTCTGTGAGCAACTTCAATACTTTACTTTTACCTTGATGTTCCATATATATCCCTATGTCTTATTTACTCCTTTTCAATACCTTCTGAAGTCAGAATTACTCATTTTCTCATGAGCTTTTCCATGACACTCATTGCCATAGTATTTGAGTGCATCACAAACATTAATGGATTTATTTTCACAGCATTGACGTCCGTTGACTTCGGTCACTGTTGCAAGTGCTCAGTACTTCTGCAAATCAGACCCTAGGGCCTCCAGGCAGGCAACCAGAAAATGAGAGCATGCAATTGCTGACTGTCTGTGAAAGCCCACTATTTGTAGGTTTTTCTCAGATGGGATTCATAGATGTTTGCTGGCACTGTTGGTGAGATGGGGGATCCTTTGGTTGCATTCCAGGCTCTGGTGTGGAATATACTCCATTTACTCCAAATTATCCCATGTTTGATTGCACTTTTCTCCTTTCCTTGTTCTGGGCTCTCTCTCTTTACTTACTGAGACCTTATTTTCACTATTCAGGCTTGTTGCTATAAAGTCCCTCCCACTATTGTATGAGTCATTCTTTTTCCTCTTTTTTTGTTCTTCTCCTTTTTCAATTCTCACTATGAGATTCCTGTCCCATTCTCCCTGTCCTTTGGGTATTTATTCACATTTTATTGTTTCCTTCTTGTTCCATTGTCCCATTCCACAACCACTCTAGCTCTTGGACAGTTCTAGGTTTAGTTCAGATCTTTGGTTTTTCTTTTTTTTTTTTTTCATTTATATCAGTTCCATTGCTTCCTCTTAGCTCTTCTTTCTCAGGTCTTTTGCAAAGCAAATCCAGATTCCCACCCTCCAAATCATCTCGCTTTTCTCATATTCCACCATGCTATCCCTGTTCACCCTGATATTCATCCAAAGTGTTCTCACTCCTGCTTCCTATGCTTCTAAAGAAGTCCCAGTTTTCCCCCACAGCCTTTCTGTGTGCCTTTCCCAAGCATCTCTTCCTTGAATTTTAGAATTTTAGACTTATATCACCATTTCCCTTCAACTTCCTACTGCCATTTTTTTTTTTTTTCCCCATTTTTCCCTTTTTCCCCTGTAGCCCTCCTGATGTGTTCCTTGTTGCTCTTTTGTATTCTTAGAATCATAGAATGTATTTTGTTGGAAGGGACTTCTAAAGGCCATCTAGTCCAATCCGCCTACAATAAACAGGGACATCTCTGACTAGGTCAGTTTGCTCAGGGCCCTATCGAGCCTGACCTTGAATGTCTTCAGATATGGGATGAAGGTTCCTTTGCTGTGCTCTGTCCTCCTCTTCCAATTAATCTTGCAAAAGTACTGGTGAAATGACCTGCCTGTTCTATGCTCCAGTTCCTGGGCCTGATTTGCAGTCTACTAGGGCTGCAGCTTCAGGGGCAGCCTCAGTCAGTCTTAAGCTGCAGCTCACCAGTGTGGAGTAGATAATGGTTTCAGATCAGAAAAGACCTTGTGAATCAGATCTCAGTGTACATTTGAACCCTTTTGTGTTAGGGGTCCATGAGGGTGACTGTGGCATACCTCTGAAGTGAAACTAAGGGGGACTAGCAAAGGATGCTGAGACAGCAACGTGAGGAACACTCTCTCTTCTACAATACCAGTTTAACTGCCTTTGTTTAAAAAAGATAAATCAGACTCATAGATACTCACTAGAGGAGAAAGACTGCTCAGGTGGTTATAACAGTGATAAGGAATTTATAATTGTTATATCAGAATACATTTGTCTGAGTGAAAAATTGACACTAACAGATTCCTCCCCCCCCCTTTTTTTTCTTTTCCTCAACAGACAAAAGTAGATGAGAAATATTTGCATCAGGTGATCCACTTTTTAATGAATGCCATTATGTCAGTGCACTTTGACTTAGCAGGTTTGTATTTATGCATCTATCTGACTTTTGTGTTCAGAGAACTATTCTGTTTGTTGGGAAACACAAAAAAAAGGAAGAATTTCCTAGGTTCTCAGTATTTCGCCTGATACTGACTAGTCTAAAGAAACCTGAAATGTCCATTTTTTCCTTTTTGTGGAATAGTTGTGGGTACTTGGAGAGGAGATTTCTTTTAAATACTCCTTACAGAGAGAATTTTATGGAAGTAGTTTTAACTATTAATAATTTAATTGTTAATAACACAATTTAATGTTGTTACAGAAGATAAAGAAAAGTGGAAAACTAGGACTGGAATGGGCCTCCAGAAGTAATCTTCTTGCCCAAAGTCTTTTTACGTGTATTGTTCCTTGCAGATATCTGTCTTGCCTGTTCTAATTACAGACTTTGCACATTCTTGCCAGGCAATTTGTCACAGTCTGTTACTCTTTTCACTGTTTGAAAGTTTCCATTACGTTTAATATGCATTGTTCTTGCTGTGAGTTAAATCCATTAATGAACATGGAAAACAGGCTATTCCCATCCTCTTTGTAGCAGCCTTTTATGGACACCTGTGGATTATCATACTACATCTCCTCTAGTTTTTCTATAGCCTGTCCTCAATGCTGCTACACATTATTTTGCTCATTGTGGAGATCTCAGATGAATTTTATCCCAGTTTCCTAAATACTATTTGTTAGCTCTTATCTGAAATTCTGTAAAGACAGATACTATATGCAGACAGGCAGATGGATAGATTTAAGGGATTAAAAAAAGCCCTTCTTGTTTAGCTCTGCTACTTTTCTCTCAGATCTCCATGGACTATTTTCATACCAAACTTGCTGTCTCTAACATTTCTTTCCATTACCTGTTGTAGGTGTTTCAGTGACTTTTTCTCTGCCTTAAATTCAGACTGTCAAGGTGCTCCTGCTTCTGTAATTGCATAAAGAGTTCAACATGTTTGAGAAATAGTTGAGAACTAAGTTAAACAAAAATTTTTTTTCTCAGCAAAACAATTCTACATCATTCTCTGAAAAAAAAAATTTAAATATTTGAAAGTAATTTTTAAGAAAATATATGTTTATATGTGTTAAATTCAGACAAATTTATTATTGTTTGGCAAGCAAACCCCAGAGGACATAAGGTGTTTACCTCCTTTATCCTTTTTGAGCAATGTGAGGGAACACTGAAACATAGTTAAATTTTAACATGTGGCTTTGGTGTCTAGCCCAACTGCCTATTCAATCACTTTGGCCAGTGGCATGGACCTACTGCACTTGCTATCAGTGCTCCCCATTGTGCGGGCTGAGACAAGTATTATTTTGTTGCCTTTTGCAGGATAAAAGTATTGAACATTACTCACCTCTATTTTCTCAGGTTCTCTGTCTTGGTTTTCAGTACTTGGCAGCCTTAAGATGTCACCCCTCCCCTGGTGAAGCACAGTGAAGAAGCATGAGCTTGGGTGCAAGCAGGTGTATGCAAGAGAGGAGGACAGAAACAGGTGTATGCAGGAGAGGAGGACAGAAATAAGCTTCGGTTGCAATGACAGTATAGTTGAACTTGTATGTATTTCTTTCTAGAGCCTGTGTTTGAACTTATTCACAATTGGTGGTGAAGATCAGTGAGACCTGATAGTAGGGTAGATAACTCATTTTCTTCTACAGCTTGTAGTGATAGGATGAGGGATAATGGCTTCAAACTGGAAGAGGGTAGATTTAGATTAGAAATTAGGAAGTGACACTGTCTGAGGGTGTTGAGACACTGGAGCAGGTTGCCCAAGGATTTTGTGGATACTCCATGACTGGATGTGTTGAAGACCAGGTTGGATGGGGCCTTGCGCACCCTGGTCTAGTGGGAGGTGTCCCTGCCCATGGCAGGGGGGTTGGAACTAGATGATCTTTAGGGTCCCTTCCAACCCAAACCATTCCATGATTCTACAGACTATCAAAGGATGGCAGTGTGCTTGTTAACAGGTATTTCATAAGCTTATTGTATTAATCTAATTATATGATCAGATGGTCTGCTTTTGTTTCTTTTTAAGTTGCATAGATTGACCTTTCTTTTCTTTATTTGATGCAAGGCACGTGGAAAAAGAGGCAATGGGCAAGAGAGGAGGACAGAAACAGGTGTATGCAGGAGAGAAGGACAGAAATCAGCTTCGGTTGTAATGACAGTATAGTTGAACTTGTATGTATTTCTTTCTAGAGCCTGTGTTTGAACTTATTCACAATTGGTGGTGAAGATCAGTGAGACCTGATAGTGGGGTAGATAACTCATTTTCTTCTACAGCTTGTAGTGATAGGATGAGGGATAATGGCTTCAAACTGGAAGACGGTAGATTTAGATTAGGAATTAGGAAGTGACACTGTCTGAGGGTGTTGAGACACTGGAGCAGGTTGCCCAAGGATTTTGTGGATACTCCATGACTGGATGTGTTGAAGACCAGGTTGGATGGGGCCTTGCGCACCCTGGTCTAGTGGGAGGTGTCCCTGCCCATGGCAGGGGGGTTGGAACTAGATGATCTTTAGGGTCCCTTCCAACCCAAACCATTCCATGATTCTACAGACTATCAAAGGATGGCAGTGTGCTTGTTAACAGGTATTTCATAAGCTTATTGTATTAATCTAATTATATGATCAGATGGTCTGCTTTTGTTTCTTTTTAAGTTGCATAGATTGACCTTTCTTTTCTTTATTTGATGCAAGGCACGTGGAAAAAGAGGCAATGGAATAGAAGGCAAAATAGTCAGGAAAACTTTGGTACAAAGAGTTAGCATTTGCTGAATATGCAGTGAGTCATACAAACTTAAAATTTAATACTTGTCCTTTTCTGGCTCCTGCCCTTGATGTACGTGATATTTCACTTGAGGAAGTTCTGAGTGCTTACACCATTAATCATATTATTGGAAATGTGTTTCATAGAGATGTACAGTGGGTTCTAAGATACTGTTTTCTAATTAGCCAGCGACAATTAATTGACTCATGGACAATTCTGCTTTTAATTTTTGCCCGTCTGTTCCTTGTGTATAATATGGACCACCTTGTTTTACAGGAGAGTTATGAAGTTAGATTAATTATGTTTGTTTAGAAGAGGAACACACTAAGATAATACAATAAAAGAACCATAGAAAGCCCATGAGGAAAGTAATAATTCTGTATTCAGCACAGTGTTTGGATCATGTCCAGTAAATACACTGTGAGATTACACTCTGGGTAGTGAATGTGGAAAGACAAGATGAGTAACTATCAATTGAGTACTATCCGTACCCTGCTTTGAGCAAAACAGACATCCTGTAGAAATATAGTATTTGAATGTAAATAGAGAATATACCATATGCATACAAGGATGTCAGGAAGAGGTTGTTTAGATGGGCTTACTTCTGGAACCTTCCAACATCTGAGGTACTGAATTTGCCACTGCTATATTCTTTAAATGCTAAGAGACTTTGAGGGGGGGGCTGTAAAATTCACAATACCTACATTTTATGAGATACCTAGCTTTAATTTAGTCTATTGCTGTAAAAAAAGCATAGTGGGCATATGCTGGAAGGAAAACAAGTACTGAGATAGTAAAAAGGAAATACATGAAGGAGTAGGTCATGCACCTAGAAGAGTAGTGCTGTGTAGTAAATATAATGCAGGGTTGTATCAGATAAACAAATTAACTATGTGAGGGAGCAGTTAAGACTCCCTCTTGAATTTCCAGGCCTGAATTTAGTGTAAGTAATAAGACTATCTTGATAAGTGCTTGATCAGTGGAGACAGTGAATGTGGCATACCAGGAGAGGTCAGAGACACTTGTCAGAAAACACAAGAGAAATGTGTTATTTCAGCTCACCATGATTGCTGCCTCCCCATGTCAATTGGCTAGTAGCTGTCAAGTCATTTCAGAGTAAACTTTTAGACACCATAAATGACTTTTCATTGAGGAAGCTAATCAGAGAATCAATAGAGGGGCAGTTTATTGACACAAAGATATTACCAGAGTACATTCTGTAACAACATGCTTAAATTCGACATCTTTTAAGGAACAACAATAGTCAGAGGAACCAATACAGCAGTACTTAATTCCACAAATGGGAGTTTTAGAAAAATGAGGATGTTTGTTAAAAAAAAAAAACCTGAGAGGAACAGCTGCATCTTTACAACTGACAGGGATATTGTTTAGAACCCCACTGTATTGCAAGCTAAAAAAAAAAAAAGGCATTAAAGCATTTTTAGAAAGACTAAATTTAAAAAGCATCATTTGTTAAATGCAAAGATTAGAAATTACTAAGTACACATAAGTTCTTTGCAAAATTGAATCCTTATTCAAATATCAAAAATAAAAGATAATGTCAAATCTGTTAGGTTAAAGGTAAAAAATGCAGTAAGAGAGCAAACAAGATTGAGGAAGTATACTTTTCTCTAACTCATCAAGTGTGGGGTGCCTGTCAGGTAGTCTATAAGGCCAGTGGATGATCAGAATCTAAGAAGTTGAAGCAAAATACACACACACAAAGGGTTTGTTGCAGAAGCAAAGGCAAAATAAATTGAGCAGGTACCCACATGGTGATGTTTTTTCTATTCCCAGGAGTTGATTAGGGAATGTAATTTAGTAGAAGTGACAGCAGAAAAAACTGACAAAATAAGCAGTAAATATTGGTTAAAAATATCTGAACCTAGTGACATTTGCCCAAGAGTTCTAGAGGACTTTTAAGCATGAAATAGTTAAAAACTGTATTTACTGTGTTGCCTCTTGCCTAATGCTTCCTTGATGCCAAAGAGTTGGAGTAAGATTAATGTCATGTCAGGCTATAGAACGGTTTCTTGAGAGTATGCAGAGAACTACTAGCCAGTAAGCCTGTGTTCAGCAAACTGATAGAAACTATATCAAGGAAGAGTTATTGGACATAAAATAAATATGATATGTTGGAGACCCAGCATGGCTTAGTTAGTCATTCCTCTCTGTTAGAGTTCACTTTGGGGGCTAGAGTAGTCATATTGATATGATCTGGTTAGGTTTCCAGAAAACATTTGAAAAGGTTTCGCGCCAGAAAAGACTACTGAAAAAAACTAGCTATGAGAGAAAATAAGAGGTACTCAACACAAAGAAATAGCTAAAAAACCAAACCAAACCAACCAAACAAAAAACCCTCAAGCAAAACAACAGGGTGGGAATTAGTATTCAGTTTTCCTAATGGAGAGTATGTCATAGAATTTTGCACTGTGCTCTGAGTATTCCAGAGAATTTGGTTTACAGTGGATAATAATTAAATTCTCATGAGATTGTCAAGCTAGTCAGGATAATGAAGAGAAGGAGAAACTTCTAAGAGCAGCAAAAAAAGCAAATGAAATTCAGTCTAAGTAAATGCAAGGAGGTGCTAGTGGGCGTAGGAAAAAACCTCCCAATTGCAGTCATACATAATGGTGGGTAACCAATTAATTACTGCTTTGTAATAAAGAGGAGTGCTGCAATGAAGAATTCTAGGTCATTAGAAGTTATTGGGAAAAGAGTGGGAGAAAACCTAGAAATGTTTTTTGTGGCTTTGTATGCATTCACAGTGTGCCCGGCAAGGAGGTGCTAGTGGGCGTAGGAAAAAACCTCCCAATTGCAGTCATACATAATGGTGGGTAACCAATTAATTACTGCTTTGTAATAAAGAGGAGTGCTGCAATGAAGAATTCTAGGTCATTAGAAGTTATTGGGAAAAGAGTGGGAGAAAACCCAGAAATGTTTTTTGTGGCTTTGTATGCATTCACAGTGTGCCTGAATCTTAGAATCACTTTGGTAGGAAAAGACCTTTAAGATCATCAAGATATGTTAGAATTTGCAAAGGTAAGAAGAAGAATGATAAAGTTTATTATAGAATTACTTTCTCCTAAGTAGCTATTGAATAATCAAGGACTCTTCAGACTAGAAAAAGATACAAGTAAGGGGTGCAATAGGGATCCAGAAATCATTGTTAGGCTGAAGGAAGGTGAACTGAGAATTATTATTTAAAATTTCTTTCTCTATGAGAACAATAGGGCATCAAATGAAGCTAACAGAATGCGTCTCAAAATGAGCAAAAGGAGATGCTCCTCAGAAGATATAATTAAGCTGTGCAAAAATGGTGCTATTGGGTGTTGGGAATTCTGAGTGTTTGTTATGGATCTAATG
>NW_008601045.1:19801-72124 GCF_000691845.1 Merops nubicus | reverse complement strand
GAAAGAGATTTCAGAGGACTGTTAAATACAAATATACCGCTACTGATAGTGAAAGCTCCTAAGCAGCAAGTCATTAGAGGTAAGGAGCTTTAGAATGATAGCATGAGTATGGAAAAGGAGAGACAAAGTGTGGTTTTATGTTGAAGGGAAGCAAATAATGACAGTGGTGAAGAACAGAAAGGTCTGAATATGCTATATTAGAAAGGGTGGAGACAGGGGAAGAAGAGTGAGCAGAGATGATAGAACTTTCAGGTGGCTGAAAGAGCAAGAATGGGAATTTGGCACCAATGCTGACTAGCACTGATGTCGTTTAGAAAATGACTGGCTTGAAAACCACAAGAGAATGGGAAAGGAAGACAGCTGAAAATACCTCTGTTTTGTGTGTATAGCAATATTTATTTCTTGGATTGAGTGTTAGAAAGTGTATTGATCCTAATCTAATAGTACACTGTAGGTTAGTTGCTTTGAAATGTTACCATGACTGAATAGTTTTAAAGTACAAGAATTTAAGATGGGTTTGTAGGCTTGTTGCTTTTAAAGAAAGTGATGTAAGAAAGTTTGAGAGTCAGAACTGTGTTGAGATGTGAATTCAAGTACAATGGAAGTTTCTTTAGTAGGTGTTTTCTCACACGTATGATAATGAAATAGGGATCGTCATCTGGTTTAGTAGATTTTCAGAGTCCATACTGTAATTTCACTCTTGGTCTTGTCACAGATCTCTTTTATATCAGAAGAAAGTATATTACTTGTTTCTACATTGCTTTGTTCTCATTACTTCATTCTTTTGTCATGTTATAATATACATATATTATTATAGTTATATCAAATGTCTAGTTAATTCAGACATGCAAAATACTTCCCAGTTAGATATTTCATACAAATCAGGAATTATCCAGTAAAATGTCCGTTCCAGGATTGCTGCTAAAGCACGTTGCTTCATCTCTAAGGTGTTCTAGTGAAAGACAAAGATTCTGTGAGCTATAGTTTTACTAGATTTATTTCTCTTTTAGATTTAAGAGAGGATTAGCTTCCCTTTGAAAGCTGATTTTTTTGATTACTAGCATGCATGTTTTCATTTCCAGCCTGATATGCTATGCAGAAAGCATTGCACATGACTTCTAAGTAGTTCTGTTATTTATTTGTCCCGCTGCAGTGAGAGGTGGTTCAGAATGAAAATTCTGTATTGCATAGTACAGGTATTAAAGGCAAAGTGTTAAACCATGGAAGCCACAAGGTTTATGTGATTATTGGGTTTTTTACTGCAGTTAGTTTAATTTCAATGTTACTAATTGGATTAGAAGTGAAAAAAGCAAGTAACCCTGGGGCTTTCAAGGTTTGAATCAAGAATAACCATTTTGCAATAATTTTCGCACTAAAGGGAGTTCTTTCTGAGGCCTAGGTCTTACCTGTTATTCAAATGGACTGATGGTGATTTTGGGCCAACCTGACAAAGTTGCCTGGTAGCTGGTAGTTATCTGCCTATTTAAATGCCTGTAGCTATTCGGGGGTCTGGGAGGTTGATTGAGTTTGAGCTTTTGTTGAGAGATGCATAAAGATCTTCCTTCTTCTTTCACTAGTTGCCTGAAGACTGTGTCTTATTTCAGAGCCAGCATGCAATAAGGCCGTAATGCATTCCTTTTTTTTTTTCAGAGATAAGATCAGGAGAATCCTCCTGTTGACTTTAAGGTGTCTCTGAAGTACCATGTCTTTTGGTTTGCAGGTAGCTAATTTCTGTGTCATTAAAGAACCTTTCATAAGACCATTTGGTGACTGTTACTTCATCAGGCCTTTATAATAGCCTCAGATTTTAGGCCTGATTTTTGTGGCCAAATAAGGTGAATTACTTTCTTCAACGCTGGTATACTTACAGAGAGCTTAGGTATTACCTGACTGGGTTTTCTTGTATTGCATTTTTAAATCCATTCTGATTCAAAGCCGAATGCTGTATTTTTACAGATGGAGTCTTTTCTGACTGTCATATTTATTTGTGTTTTTCACATTTTCTGTGTAAAGTGAAGGCAGTCACCCCTCATTGTGTTTAGAGTTTTTTCACTGGGCTTGCCATGTTACTTCTCTTATCATTAATTTCTATAAATATTTTTATTTGTAGTTTTATGAAATGCTCAAACTGCTTATCTGCATCAGGTTTATCTGTCTGGTGTAGACTGTCTGTCTAGGAGCATGGTTATCAGTGGTGAAAGAACATTGCATGTCTAAGAGCAGTTATCAGTGATAAAAGGACTTCTGCAGAATAGGAAAGGGATATTTTACAATGAGTTGTAGAGATATTCAGGAGTATGTTTTATATTTGTGATTCTGGGGACCTGATGCAATTTCTGTTGAAATTGTGACTTCAGAGGGATAGTGTTTGGTTTCAGGCATAAAGAGTTTGTCAGGAAATAGCAAACTGAGTTGCAATTTAGGTAGGAATTGTAAGATACCTTAGAGACTGATCTGATTCTAGTGCGTGCTGAACTGCCATTTAAGTCAGTGAGCCTGGGATGCCTGAAGAATAATCAGATTGTTTAATCCACTTTACAATTTTTTTGCCCCCCTTATTTTAAGCAATTCATTGTAGTGAACTGTCACTGGGTAACAGCAGAGGTACATTTTAGGTCCCCACACCTGTTTGAAGAATCTATACTATCTGCCCAGCATTGTTGAGAATTGATTCATCTAGTGTTTTATAGCTCTGAAGCACTGACAGGGATTACTACTATAAATGCTCACATGCTGTCATCCTTCATTTGATGAATACTAATAAAACATAAAAAAGTGCTGGTATAATAAAATAGAATAATGTATAGGCCTCTTGATTGATAGTTTCACTTAAACAGTTTTGTGAAAAAATAATATAAACTGTATTTCTTAATCCTTTCAGTAACTATACAGGGTTCCTTCCCCCTGCCACAGGCCCCACTGATCTAAAATATACTTGAGTTTCAGGAGTAAGCTCAGTGAGGTCATCAAAACACAAATATTGGGAGGGGAATATTATTTTCCAAAATAATTTGAAATTATGTGGCTGGAGTTATAACAGTTACCAGGTAACCTGAATATTTAGTCTGAGCCCTTCAAGTGTCTTCTGAGTGACCTCACGGCAATCATTATTACAAGTACATGAGACAAATGCACTTTAAGACCCATTAAGACAAATCATAATCATGTGAATGATACCATTTGAAATAGCTATACCAGAAGTGCTGGCAGTGCTCTTTTATAGGGCTCAAAATTCTACTACTAGACAAGCAACTTTTAACCAGAGAACTGGGAGGCACAATGAGTACTTGGTTTGGCATTTATGTAGATCTGTATTTTACAAATTAATTAATTGGTGGGTTTTCCATTTTTATAGGTCTTGTGATTCTATTTCCTTCAGCTGTGACACAGAAATGATTTCTGCCACATCAATTGATGGATATTTCTTCAATTGCTTCTGAAATGTAGAGTGTTACACTTTTATTTCAGTCCATTTAATTTTTTTCCATTTCATAAACACAATATATGTACATAGAAACATACACATTAAAGAGGTTTTTGTGCATGCATCTTCTGGACTCAGGTGACAGTTTCTGAAGACTTCTGTGGATGCTGTAAGACTAAAGATAAGTTCCTAAATGTACCTATATTTTTACGTGTAAAGTGTTAGACTAATCATAGATTTAGATGTCTTTACATAACGACAGACACAGTTTTTACAGAGAAAAAAAACCAGTATTTTTATTGTGGGATGTTAAAATAACAATAAACACTTCATTGATATTTCCAGTGGAAATCTTAATTCCTTTGGAGATCTATAGACAACATGCTAGAAAAGACTCACAAAACCTAATTACAGTTTCTTCATAGTTGCTGTTCACTGAAAAAATAAAAGCATTTTTTTTGTATTTTATTCATCATCTCATCATACTGAAGACCTAAACTTGAAAGATTCATTAATGTTTTCTATAATTATATGTACTTTCAATAAAAATTTGTTTTTACTTGATATAATTACCATTTGCATGTGGTAATTGAAATAAATTTGCTTATGTAAATCAGAACACTTCTTAGCATATAAGCTACTTTTAATAGCCATGTAATTTTATGAAGTTCTTTATTCCTTTAAACCAGATCTTGCTTTCTAATTTACATATGCCTAACATGCAAATTACTCGTGTTCCCCATATCTCACTAAGGTTTCACTTAGTTTTAATTGTCAAACTTCTTTTCAAGTACTTTGAATGGGAGAGTTACACCATCTTTCACACATCTGGCAAATAGGATTTTATTTTTTGAGCCTTTACATAATAAAGAGACTTCTTTCACTGAGTCATGATTTGAAAAGCAGATTAAATAGCAAAATCCACTCTACTCTTACTTTCCTTCTAACAGTCCATTCAGTAGCAGGGACAATTAATTTAGGTGTAATCCACACACCTCATTCCTGTGGTCCTTCTTATTACAGAAAGGAAGATTTTAAAAAATAATAATTAGGAGAAGTTGCTTCTTTGTTTCCTATGTCTTCCACAGCTATGTGGCTGTGTACCTGGCAGTGCACTGAAACTGATGCAGTCAGCTTCCTGTTGCTTTGTTTTCTTTTGACTTTTGAGTATCCAGTAGTACTAGCATAGTTTGTAGATGGAGTTTGTTGCTTATTGCTGCTCTCGGAAGTGACGCTGGGAGAAGACCTTTGCTGAAGAGGGACTTTGAATATTTTATCATTACCAGTCCCTTGCTAAGGCTTTCTTACTCAATTCTACTTTTTATGGTCTTGTTTGACATTTTTGGCAGCTCTGTTAATTAAGCAGAAGTTATCCCTGATTAATGTACTGTAAGCTGCTTCTGAAGTGCTATAAATAATGTGGTGATTAATTGCTGTATCCAAACGCAGTCATCCCTTTAGCATACTTCACAGATGGATTGTTTGGGTGAAATGATGTCCCATACTTATACATACTGGAGATGCTGGTTGCAGAAAAACTGTATCATTCAGACTTTTTGTTTTCTTCCAAATAATTTGTCTTTCGAGCATTTGGACAATTGGTATAGAGAAACCATTTTGAAAACACAAATGTAATATTCATGTATATTACCTTTATAATATATGTGTATTATATATATATTGCTATATATATAAAATACATATATATTACAATATTCCTAATGTACCATGCATTGCAATTGAAAGAGAATAGTATAAAATGTCTGAGCTCTGAAATTTTCAACTTTATTCATCTCTTAAAAGAGAGTTTACTAACCATGTGCAAAGATAATACACTCCTTGCAGGATAAGCACAAGATTTTAATCTAAGTTAGCAAAACAGCTGTGGTTTTCATGTTTTCCTTACAAGTAAGATATAAAATGTGCACGCAAAAGTGTGATTTTTTTTTTTTTTAAAGTTAGTGAAGTCCAATTTATGTCAGAGAAAAGGCTGCGTATAACGAACCAAAATCTTATATCAATATTTCTGAATAAATCAGCTTTATTTGAGTTTCTGATTTTAAACGTATTAACTGGAAGCAGACTAGTAGCACTAAAATCAGCAAAGCTTCTCAACATTTGTCCCTTTCAGGGAACTGTTCTTGCTTTTTCAATCTGCTTATCTGTTTTGCTTCTACTACCATTGACAGCCACTTCCCACTTCCCACACCTGTGAATAGAGTATTTTAAACTTGAGTGTGTATATGTGCATGTACAAAGAAATTTGTGGGAAAGGGGAGGAACTTGGCAATATAGACAAAGCCCTGGCTTGAATTCAGAGATATAACAGGGTGGTTGGACATGTTCATGGATACCCAATTAGAGTAACCTACTATAATGATTTTTGAACAGGGGTGGATACTTTAATGGTCATGGTTCTCTATTGGCTGTGGAGCCTACTTCTTTGCTTTGCTTCATAGTCCACTGGATCAGACTCTGGCTGTGTTTCAAGGAGAGCAGCAGCAAAACAGTGTGGTTCAGCAATTCTGGAATGTCAGTCTGTGTGAGAAAAGGTGTTTGTCCAGATGGGATCTCGCTGAAGGACAGGTCTATGGGTTTATTATAGTGTAGTGGGTAGGAAAGTTTGGTATTTATAGGAAATTTGTAGTCTCAAATGCTTTGAATATCACCTTGAAATTGATCTGACTTCAAACTTCTCAGCTAGGACTGAGTCATGATCAGTTTGTAGTAATATAATAAAATCAGATATGCATTATGATCCCACTCAATAAATCTTTTATACAGGAATAATTTAGAATTTTTATATTAGCTTATTGTGTAAATATTAGGATTATCCCATCATTTTAGACATATTTTTGGAAATTCTTGATCTCCCAGCCTCAATTTCCTCCTCAATTTTTGTAGAAACCCAGATGCTAAATTGAAGTGCCATATCTGTTAAGAGCTTTGCTTATTCAGCAAGAAATAGTTATCATCCCTGGTCTAGACTATGAGCTTATTTGTTTATACATGGTCTTAATTCTTTGGATTCTTGCTTGGTACAGAGAAATAGCTGACAGTCTCAGTCTATTGCTTTTAAACATGATGTTCAAGAGCAGTGGTTTGTTTTAGCCCATTACTAAAGTTTTCTTGATTCTAAAATAAAAATCAGTATTTAACTCTTTCTCTTGCTCTCTCTCGCTCTCAAAAATAAATAAATAAAAATAAAAACACAAAAAACTGCACAGAAAAACCCAAACCAAAACTCAAACAAAAAAAAACCCCAGACCTCTTTATATGACTTTATAGCAATAATTTTAAGATGATTGACTCTCAATGTAAAGACTGTCTTCATAGCCTGAATTTGCACTATAGTCTTCTTTTTCAGTAAAAGAGAAGAAATGTATCTCTGTAATGTCCTGAGTAGTTCAAAGAGTAGAGGAAAATGAATCGCTGGTGTGTCCCTTTTTATAAGCAATGATGTTTCTTTTCTTTACCATTTTGGTATCATGTTTGTATTGATGTGCCAGATGCATTACTGGAAAGCAGAGAACGTTCCTGCATTTGGAAGCGCAAAAAACAGAGAGAAAAGGTAATGTGGAAAACTAGAGAATTCTCAGTTTAAGTATCTATAGGAAAATTTAGGTATTGTGGCAATTGAAATAGCCCCACTTTACTATTGATACTTCTAGCTGATCTGTTTTTGCCTTTAGATTAATTATGTCAGCGTACTTTTTGTTAGACAGTATATAGTGAAGGATAAACTAATTTCCACTGAAGTTATAGGAGCTGGAAAAGATCCTAGTCCTGCAAAGACTTACATATCATGGTTATGTTCTGATGTGTAAGAAGCTCAGTTATATACAGAGAAATCTGCACATGTGTAGACTTACATACATATGTCTTTACAGAATGGGAAATTAGGACACTTAACGTGTTCGTGACAGCGACGGTGTGCTGATCTCAACTTTTCACTTCTTTCTGTAGACTTGGGAAAGTATGCTAGTACTGCGCCAAAAGCTTTTCCTCTGTTTGAATAGACTTTGCAACAGATATTGTAAATGTGTAATTATGTAGAGAAAAGATAAAAATAGAATAATCTATCCAGTATTTCCTGAGTGGATACCACCGATGCAGAGCTCTTTGTACAAATGTACTGCAAAGAGACAGCCCTGAGAGCACTTTGAACAAAATATTTAAGAAAAATAATTTCTGTATCATAGCATATTTATTAATACGTTTTTGTAAGCCTCAGTAGTATCTTCCTTTTTTTCTCACATGCACCATTTAGATCAGTAATTTATAAAGACATCAAGTGTAGCTTACATTCAAACGGTAAACAGCTGCTAATAAGGGCAATGTATTTGCAAAGGGGCATTGTGCTCCACCAAATAATCTTTGTGTCTTCACAAGACACCCTACTTTCTAATAGAGATTAAAACCCAGCTTAATAAGAGTTCAGCTGGTAGGTACGTTTCACCAGTCTTTTGTTGTTGTTGACTGGTTTTCCAGTTAGTGCTTTCCTTGTGACCACAGGATAAAATTACTGTTGCTTTGTCAGCCGATGTATAACAAAGCAGAGAAAAATCCTAAATCTTAAGGACAGCGCTTCTCATCCCCTTCCCAAGAGAGAGGTATTGTCAGGTATATCCTAGATACGAGCCATAGAAGTTCAAGTCTAAAATCACTTCAGTCATTTTCGCAAGCTCTGGTTCTTACAAATAATATTGTGTGCCAACAAAAGTTTGAGACAAGTGTAATGTGAAAACCTTACTGAGAAGATGCCTTTCGGTTGAGGACAAAGCTATGACAGCTATTACTAAACTAAGGGTATAAAGAGTCACATTTATTGGGTAGGGAGATAAATTAACTAAGAAGGATGACTTAGTGATTTGTAAGACTGTATGAAGGAGAAAAGGATGTGCAAGGACTTCTGATGCCTTGTATATAAATTCCTGTACCGAAATGTACAAAAAAGAAATTATGTAAATACAGGTGATAGCTGCTGTGAAATAACATAGCTAAGGCTAAATGTCCGAGTGGAGAAAAACACTTCAGAGTGTAAATCTGGTGATCTTTGAAGGAAAGATGTTGACCCATAATGTGAATACCATATACATTTGGGTTTTGGGTTAAACTCTCCCTGTTGCAGGGATTCAGATCCTTCCCCTTATTGGCATAATTATATAAAATAATTGATTTGTCCTCTATCATCTTGGGAACCCAGAAATAGAAGTCTATTAAGCTTTTTAATTAACTGTTAAAAATTGTAGTTGTTTTAATTGAACCAATGTAGTGCACTCCAAATTATAGCACAGACTTTCCTGAAACCTAGGGTGGAACACATCTGTCTTTGCCAAGTGTCCTAATTTGTGGGTAAAATGTAGTAAATACACTGCCAAATAATTATATACATCTTTTAAGTGGTCATCCAGGAAGGAGTGTTACATACTCACTTTTCTGAAATTTAGAATTCAAGGTCAAGTTAATTTTAAAATATAGTGTGGAAGTAAAGTTTTATTGAAACAGCTTTTATAAAGGTGACACCTTCTACAGTGGCCTTTTTAAATTGAAAGAATGTAAATTACAAATTTGAGGGCATAAAGGTTATGGCCAAACTGCATTTCCTGGAATAAGGACACTTAGTTTCTCTTATAGATGGGAATGTATATTTTGCAGTACACTGTCAGAGGGCCTGTAAATCTGCATTTCAAGTCATATTTAACATTTAGTTTTGTAGTTTTTTCTGCCTAATTTACAGGTTAGCAGAGCCTATAGGAAAATCTAAAATCCAATAACAATAGTTGAGACATATTAGAATCATTGTGTTGTGGTGCAAGAAATTTACTTTCCATAGCCAGCAAACATAATTGACTGAAACCTGGGATAAAATGCATGCTTTCAAATGTCTGGTTAAACCAGTTAAGTTCTGCATCTTACTGTTTCCTTTTGGTCAAGCCGTTCCTCAAACATTTCCCAACTATCTCTAAGAAATGAAAAATAAAATCATAATAATCTGCTTCACTTCAATTTTGAGCAGCTATCTTGAATCATTGAGTTGGTTTTGTTTTTGTTTTTTTTTTTTTTAGTGGGATTGTGTGTTTAAAACTGTGTGTTTATGTACTTTGTGATGGAGTGATCAACATTTGCAAGAACACTGAAGCCTTCTGACTTTCAAAGGCAAAGTTCATATTCATTATCAACATCTGTCACATAAGTATGAAAAAAACCTACCATACTGTAATGCTGGGTAACATTTTCAATTTTAGACAGGAAATCTGTAGTCTGATACTCAGTTTGTATGTGTATGGTGCTCGCACTGGGCAGCATATGAGGAGAGAAAGTATAAGAAGTTTTGTAAGGAGAAATGTTACACTAGCTCAGGGTATTTGCAGTCAATAGGAATTTGTCTTTCTGTACCTGCAGCATACAACCTTCCTGTTACTATTCTGTCTGTGATGGGTTGGACAGCTGCCAGATACCCACAGACATAATTTGGGAAAATTTTATTTTCTACCAATTAAAAAAAGAGTAAGATGCTGAAAACAAGCGAAAAAAAAAAAACCCACACCTAAACCACCTGTTCTCCCCCTTCAGCTCAACTTGACTCCTTCATTCACAGCTCCTCTATCTGCTCCCCACGGAGTGGTGCTGGGGGGGGATGGGGTATAGGGCTGCAGTTAGTTCCTAACAACTCCTTTCTTCTGCTCCTTCTTCCTCAAACCTTTCCCCTGCTCCAGTGTGGGCTCTCCGTGAGACTCAGCGTGGATATATGCTTACGTGCCTGGGGCACCTCTACCCCCTTCTCCTTCAGTGGTCTTGGTGTTTGCAGGGCTGTTTCTCACACGTTTTTTTTTTTTCTAACTCCTCTCTGTCAACTGCTACACAGTTTGGTTTGTCTGTTTTTACCCTTTCCTAACTACATGCATCCCGAGGTGCCACCGTCTTGGCTGTGGGGCTCGCTGTACCCTGCAGCGGGTGGGAGCTAGCTGGAACTGTCTGGAATCAGCTGTGTCGGTCCTGGGGCAGCCCTGGCCTCTCCTCACAGAGCCACCTGCTGCCAACAGCCTCCGACCCCTTCTGCCATCCGTGGGTACTTCATTGTCTTCTGTAGGTTTTGTTACGGAGTTTTTCATAAAAAGTTCCCCATTCTAAGCATTTTTGTACAGTGGGGACAAAATGAAATCTTTCTTTCAGAGCATGATTTACCAAAAGTGAAAGCAAGTCGATAGTGTGCAAGAAAAATTAAATATGCTCTGTATTTGTTTGTTTGCATAATTACATTGACAAAGGTGGGGGGGAAGCATTTTTCTAGGTATTTTGGACATCAGGAAGGCAACCAGAGAATATTTTTTAAGAGAGGATAGAAAGGTTTTACTCCTTATTGGCAGGGAAAGGACAGTATTAGGTTGAGTCTCCTGGGTGTCACTGGCTCATCAGAGTGATAGAAGCTACAGTACAGAAGAAAGTGTTGCTAATGAATTGACCCAAGCAGTAATAATCACATGTGTATACTTCAGTTAACTATTTAGATTTCCATATTCAACAAATTAAATACTGTTTTGAAGCTCTACTTTTATCTTAAGGTGATGCAAAAAATAGTGAAGATTTCCTCTAAGTGTTGCTGCCTTTTCGGTGCTTTGCTCAGGAAAGACTGAGATGAGATATTATGTTGATATTTATTCACAGAAAAAATTGGGGCACCACTACAGCTGCTTTATGACTTAACAGAATAATAGCTGCAGATAGATTAGGACACAGTCAAATTGTGAAGTTGCATGCCTAAAGGCCAGAAACCGTGCTGTTTCTGGGCTCCTGCTAGGCCTTAGCATGGCTGGGACAGTAGTGGCTATTTCTCCCAAAGAAAACAATACTGGGGACTTTGGGTGGGGAAAAAAACCCAGCCAAACACAAAACAAACAAACAAACAAAAACCCTCATAACCATACAACCTTTACATTTTGCAAACATTAACTACCTGGAGTTATGAATGCAGCAAAATTATTTCCTGAAATAACTTAAGTAATTGGCAATAAGTGAATTATTGTTAGATGTAGGTGTGGACTTTTCCCCCACCACTGAAAGCACAGATAGCACTGGCTGAAACACAGTAAGATTAAAAAAGTTTTATCTTAAAATAACTGCAGTTATTATAAAAAACATTATTTCTAGTATCCCAAATGCCATATAAATGAAGAGGTATAGCCTGTCATTTCTTCTTTGAGTAGTACTTACTGTGGATTTATTATGGGAGGTAATGTGATTTCTCTCCCCAGCTTTGAACAGTTTGACCTGGAATGAACAGAAGTTTCTGTACTTGGAGTACAGGAAGGTGTGGGTCAGGGTACTTCTTGATGTCTTAGTCTTGGTGGGAAGGGCTGAAGGATAATGGAAAAAAAGATGATGCTTTTGGCCAGATGCACAGGGTGTAATGGAAAAAGCATGTGCAAAAATGCGTTGGCATTCTAAAATGTGTGTAAAGTTGTTAACGTTCTCCTGTCACCATCAGAGAGTTCTAGCATGTTTATTTCTAGACAGAAAACAAAATGCTTCTGGTTTCATCCTGAAATTCATGATTCTTCCATTTTGTTTCTGAAAGCAAAAAATGAGAACAGAGCCCTAAGCATATTAATTTGTTTGCGAAATTGTGCAGTAGATTAATGCCTCTATTTCCTATGCCGGGATAATAAAAAAAAATCACTATTACTATGAAAAATTAATCCTATATAACAAACCAGTCTATCAGTGATCGTTATTCTCCCTGATGTAAAGCAATGTATAAACAACATAAATTTTATATGCATATTTTACATACATACTCTATATTAATCTTTATGCTGATCAGAACTCATCTGCATTATGTTTCAAATTAATATATATATTAAATGCACTTTAGTCATGCATTTCTAGATGTATTTGTATATAAGTTATTTATAACAGTAGGGGAGGTGACAGTTTTCAGATAAAAAGGGTATTTGGAGAAGCATGGTTATGTGTTTATTTTTATCAGGACATGTAATTAACATAAAACATTAGCATTTATGTTTCCCTTATTAACAGAAAAAAGTAGTTCATTATTAAAGATTTCAAAACAATTAAGTTAGTTTTTACAAGTTTATGGATAAATCACTAAAAGACTTTATGAAATATGTTGGGGGCTGTTAGAATTATTTTTTTTTCCTGTTCTAATGAAGATATAATATTCATGACTGGAAACTTAAATTCTTTTCAGTACTTATGGCTTTCTAGCTATCATTCTACTCTGTCTTTTTTGAACTGGAAGCCCTTTCCCACTGTCTGGAGGGGAAAAAAAAAAATAGGTGAAACTCAACAGGGCAGTTTTGGAATGTTTTTTCATCTGTTGAGGCAAGCATTCAGCCAGAATTTGTAGTACTCGTTACATTACTGCCAAGTAGTGTGAATTTGTAAGGATAGGGTCTACTTAAATGTTGAGGCTGTAGGATGTCTTTTGCTATGGGATCTTCTATACCAGCAAAAATCTCAAAAAAGTGAACATTTCCCAAAGACAATATTTCTTAATCTACATTCAGCTGTAGCTTGTCATTTGCATCACTTACCTACAGCCACAGAATATATATAAGATCCATGATGCTATGTAGGGTCGCCCAACTTGTTTTAATTATTTTTTTTTGTGTAGTTTTAATTGAAAATAGGAGATGCTTTTCTGTAGCTTCTAGTTCTTAGCTTCCTCTCATTCATTTGATCTATTTGTATATTTTTTTTGTTATGAACTCATTTAAAAGGCATCGTTAGCATTATGTGATAACATTGTTTGGCGTTGGCAGTAGAGCATTCTTTGAGTTCTTCTCTGCCCCATCCCCACTCCCCCAAGTAGTAGCTTTAGAGAAGTTTTTTTTCTCACCTGGACCAAGACAGTGTCTCACTGTAAGTTTAATCATACTTTAAAATGCCTGAACACTGATTTCAGAGGCAAAATTACCCTCAGATATTCTTATAATATAATTTGATTCAGGAGAACCAGTCATCTGGTTAGAAAAAAAAAAAGTTATAACTTGGGAAGGGCAGAATGTACTTAAAGTCTTGAAATCCTCATGAAGAAGCTGTTTCTTTCATGATGGTAGTTTTATACAAAAGGTAACAGGATGAGATCTGTTATGGTCATGTATTAATAATGAAGAGTAAACAGATGTTCTGCAAAATGGATTTCATGTGAAATGCTGGATTTGTTTAAGGAAAGAAAACAGGGTTAGATCCTCATCTAATATAAAGCATTATAGCTCCATGGTGAACAGTAATATAAATACTGAAAAATAATTCAGTATCCATGGAGGTTACTCTTAGCATACAGCAGAACAGCAATAGATCATCAAAATATAACATTATTTAATACAACCAGACTTATTTTTACATAATGAAATTGTGAAGTATTTAGTTATGTGCCTTTTTATTACTTACTGTGCAGTCATCTATACTTTGTAATTAATTCCATTCGGCATGGATGGAAAGAGCCAGGGAAGGTAATTCTGAAGTCAAGATTATTTGTTACTTTGAAGTCATTGTTCATCACTTGGTAATGCCTTGTTTTTATTTATTTATTCCCTTTTAAAAATTTACCTGACTGGCACATCTAAAGCTCACACAGTATGACCCTTACATATTGTGCTGAGCAATCCTTTCCTTTCTGGTAGTATGAGACAACCTGGAAGTTTTGGTTTGGTCCTAGTTAATGAAAGGTTGATTCAATTTGTTAACTATACATTTGAATGGAAAGTTTGTATTTCTGACACTCTTAAGTGCTCTTCTTCTATCTTGAAATGTTTTTTAACATACTTAGCTTGGCATCACTGCCACTGTATTGTCCTCTAGCTGTATTGGCTATTAGCTGTTGGAAACAAGTGTAGCTCCTGTAATAACTGAATAAAGAAAGCCCTTCAGCTACTTTCGGCCCTTCTTAGTATAATAATTTTGCTAAAATACGAAATAAATTAGGGCTGATTGAATTTAATTATGACTGTACAAGACCAAATCTGCAAGGGCAGAATGACTATGCAAAGGAGCATAGTACCACTACTGCTGTGGCTGGCTTTATGAGGATATTTTATGTATGGTGCATAAAGCTGCAAGTTATACTTACATTAATGGAGCTGGGCATGACCTAAAATATACTTTGATTTATTATGTTAGATGGGAAAGAGCAGATTTTGGTCAAAGTGCCCCAGTCAGTCAAAGCACTGCTTAACTGTTTGCCTAGTGGAATTCTGCAGACCCAATGATATTTTTTGTGACCCCATTCTTCAACTGTATTGGCTATGCATGAAGTATGTAGCATGTACCTGTTTAGACTCGTAAGACGATTGCTTCCTTTGGATATAAAGGCAGAAAAAGATTGCTTGTTATTGATAGTGAAAGATAAATTTTGTGCTTGAGAAAAGAAATGGTATAATTTCTACAGAAACTATTTTAGTACAGCTTATGAACTTAGAGCCTTTAAACATAACCATTTAATCATCTTAGTATTCAGAGGATTTTGAATGTAGTCTTATTAAAATTGGGGGCTGGGGAGCATATAATACATGTACTGAAGTGCAGTGTATATCCCTGTCTGCTCTTTTCACACCCCCTTGAATTCAGGAGCCTTGTGCTATGGTTTATTGAAAACATCTGAAGTGCTTGGGCCTAAACCCCCAGCCCTGAATCAGGGTTGACATGTGGATGATGGCCACAACCAGGCATGATCTTGTGATTTTCACCTAGGGCCTGGCCAACCTTGGGTGAAAACCAGTTATGAGATCACTACCAGGTGCCCTGCCTTTAGAACTAACATCAGGTGTCCTGTCTCTAAAGTTAACAGCATAAAGGCTGGCTCTGCTTGCAGTGAATGAGGGAGTTTATCTATGTAGTGGTTGCTTTATGTAGGGTTTCTAGTTATTGGAGGGGCTCCCCAGCTGCACGTTGCAGGCAGAGCTCACAGTGACAGCAGGACTCCACCACAGCTGGGAGCAGAGGAAGGATTATGTGTGTAATAAGGGTGCTTTTTTTTGGCAATTGCTGTATGATTGGAATTGGACTGGTCACCTGGCTTCTGAGTTGGTTTGCTTCACCGTGAGTGAATGTATCAATCTTTTTATTCTTCTGGTTGTTAACCACCTCATGTTCTCCATATATACTTAAGAGTTGGAGGGAAAGATCTGGCCTGTGTGCTACTTATTGATGATAGTGTCCATCCTATTTGGGCATACAGTCAGCAAAAGAACATCCCAGGAGTAGAAGCAAAAGAGCAGGTTGCTGTGTCATTATGATGAAGTACATGAACATTAAAAAAAAAATATTTAAATGAGATACTTTAGATTCAGTGTATTTTCAGCTGAAGTCCAGATGCCCAGAGGTGCCACCCTTCAGTACAAGCACAGGCTAAGAAGTAGAGGAGAGTTAAAGTAGAGAGTGTGTGTGAGAGAGAGAAATCAACAGATGTAACAAAAGAAAAAATCCTTCAAAGGTATCTATGGTAACAGTTTTAAAAGTAGCCTTCATCTAGATGCACTGGACATGTTCTGTATGGTTTTGAGAAGAAGTCTCAGGCTAAACCAGATGATAAATGATTCTATAAAGGGTATGGAGTTCCTCTGTTAGTCTTTCTTTTCTGCCGTTCTGTTTGTGCCTCAAATCAGATGAATGTATTTTGTTCTGCTGACACACACACAGCTGTATCTTGCATCTGCATGCTGTAGGTTCATTTTTAGCTTACTTTTCTGTATCCTGCTCTGTATCTTGGCTAGCATGCATTAAACTTTCTGCCTGTATGTAGCTATAGATTAAATCAAAACTTGCAACTCTGTATCTTATTTTAAAGTGTGGTTTTTTTTTTTTTTTTTTAATTCAAGTTTTTGGTAAAGAAAATATAACCAATGGTTCAGTTCCTATCTGTACAAAAAAGCCAGTTCTTGCACAACATGCATGGTAAACGAGTGTACTTCTGCTAGGTGAATTCCTTTTAGGCTGAAAGCCACATATATATTAGTAGCTGCTTCTTGTGATCCGGTCACAACTGTTTAGATCCCCAGTGGCTGTGGGATCAGAGAATGAGTGTAAATACCAATTCAAGTAAGCAGTTGTTTATCATCCGTTAGTTTGTGTGTGTCATCCTCTTATTTTCTTTTGAAGGAGAAAAGCAATTTTATATGAAGAGCACATAAAAAAATTGGTGAAAATATGACTTAGATGCTGGTGGACTGAATGACTTAAAATGTGGAAATCGGCAACCGGGCAGTGGCAATTTATGCCAAGTGAGGAGTCTTGTCAGAGGAATCTGACTAGGCAAAGACTTAGCATATGGTAGCTTGAAAGTAGATGCAAAAATCTTTACAGGAGCTGTGTCTTCAGAACTTCTCTCTGCTAATGATATTATTTGCTATCTTGAAACACCAGAATAGTATTGATCTTATGGCATAGATGACATATTGAGGTAAAGGAGTTTTGTGTGGATTGGCTTCTGTGATCCATTAGACAAGATGATAGTTTCAGTTTTCTTCCTGTTGATCTTTTTCTCCCCAAAATAAATACACGTTAGCTCAAATGAAAGAGGTTGTCATTCACAGCCACTCCTAAAGGGCATGGAGGGAATGTATTCTAAGTGATTCTCCATACTTTCAGGACAAGATTGTTCTCTACCAGCTCTGTATTAAAAGGCATTTGTGGCCAATTGTGCTGTTTGTGACTCATGTACCCCAGTGTATAAATCATGAGCTGCTGCTAGTAAAGTTCATCCTGACTCTCAGACTTGTAGTAATGTTTCCCCTGCTGGCTCCCCATCCATAGAAGACCTGTTGTAAGCATTCTCTCCCATTATTTACCCTTAACACACAGTGTTAAACCCTTTGGCTCTTTAACAGAGAATGCCTACCCTCTACACTCTTAGCAGAGTCAAGGCTAAATAAACCACACTTATTATCTTCAAAATGTTGTGAATTGCCTTGTGTCATGAGTAACTGCATTGTGCATCCAAACGTGGGTTGAGTTCTTTGAGGATACTGTAATTGGATTAGCAAAATCCAGGCTTCATCATTATAATCAGGTCACTGATTATCAGCTCTTGATAACTTTAGTCCGAGGGAACAATTTTATATGTATACTTATTAAAAAAAACAAAAAAACAGTTCATGCCACAGGCACAGCAACTTTTCAAAATGTGAAAATTATATAACTCTGTCATGCAGTATGACATTGAATATAGTACTTGATGACATGCAACATTGGCATATGTGACAGCTCTGGGAAAAATATGCAGAAGAAGGGCGAAGACATACTACTTACATTCTTCTTGTGCTAGTTTTGTATTTTCTGTCTCAAAATTGTCATTGCAGGCCTAGAATGAACCTTTGATGTTTAAAACAAAATGTGTTACAAGAACAGCCTGAGGAAGGAGATGCAAAGGCAAAGGAAGAAGGATCATCCTGTTTGTCCTTTGCCTTCATCAGCACCTTCGTCTTGTTCCATCCGCCAGCAAAAGTTATGGGTAAAATAGCATCATGATTAAATGAAGATTTTTTGTGAGTCCAGGTGTCATCCAAAACCAGTATCACCTCTTGAAAATTACTGAGAGTTTTAGATAACCCATCTATTAGAATACATTGTTACAGGCAGCTGAGTGATCCAGAAAGCTTTTATAACACCTTATAACTACTCACAATTCAGCCTTAATTTTTGCCCCTTTGAATCTGAAAATGTTCAAATGTACTAACTGTGGGAAATAGATTAAGGATTTTCTAGTCTGATAGCAATTTGTTACCTGAGATCTTAATGAAATGCACTTTCAGCTGTTGCTGTCATCTTTGATTAAGTCCACACTGTGGGGTGACTTGCAAACCAGATGCAAAGTTGCCTTTGTCCTTGTTGGTCCTACAACAAAGTGACTACTACAGAGCACTTGCCCTTGGTCATCTCTACATCCCTTTATCATAATGTTTATTTCTGTGGTATGGGGGTTTTTTTTGTTCTGTTTGTTTTTTTTTTTTTGTGGGTGTTTTTTTTTTTTTGTTTTGTTTTGTTTTGGTACAGACTAACTGAAATAATGTAAAGCCTGTGTTGGAGTCTGCTAAAGTGGTATTTTTAGGGAAGAGAATGCAGGTAGGTGTTAGATGCCTTGGGAGCTGGTATAAGGATGCATGAGAGTGTTTGAAGGCACTGAACTCACTGGAAAAGTCTTAGAAAAAATGTTCTAGGTGTGCATTGAGGGGTCAAATGAGGTGTAATCTTGTCCCTACTGTAGATGGGAAATAGTATCTGGAGCAAGATTGTCTCAGAGTAAGCTAGCTTAATTCCTTGTAGAGATGATTTGACAGTGTGGAAAATTAGGAGTCTAGGACTCAGGTGCTCAGTTCCATGATAACTTAGTAATGATTGATAATGTAGGCTTGATAATAGGCTGAAAACCCAATGAGTTTTCCAAGCTTTGTTGAATGTGTCTTGAAAATGTAAATGGGGTAAATGTGTAGGATGCTAACAGATGGTCTCTTCCACCCAATGTGATGAGGTTCCTATAAAGTCAGCCTTCTTTCTGAGGACATTAGAGAATAGAAAGGAATATGAGCTTTTCTTAACTCTATTTGCCAATATGGTATATTATAGAATAAGAGAAAAAAAATTAGGGAAGAGGAAGAAAAGCTGACAGTACATTTTTCTTCCTATATAAAACATGAAGAATATACTTCTGTCACACCTTATTATATAAAAAGTTAAAACTGACCCTATTTTTCTGATCTGTTCTTAAAAAATGCACACTGCAAGCAATGAGATTTGCTGCTATTATGGGAAACTTGTCCCTTAATACCTTACTCAAAACGTTGTATTACGCTTCAAATATCCATTTGCTGTTTAAAAGAAAATCCTGTGTCACTAGTTTGGTAACAGTAAGTGTTCCCTTCTGTTTTTCTCACAGCATCTCTAAGAATGCTCCTACTTTAATTCCATTTCCAATAACTTCTTTGTAGTATGCTGTTGGGTCTCATCGCATAGAAATCTCAGGAAGACTCCACCCAAAATAGTAAAAATAACAGATTTTAATATTTTCTTCACCTCTTGCTTACTAAACCTAAAAACTATGTGAGAATATGTGGCATGCCTGGAAGATCCTATTTCGTTGTTTTTCCTTTTCTGTTTCATTCTGACTTTAGTAGTTAGTAAAGATTAACTAGTAATAGGAATTGGTCTCACTTTAATGAACTATATTCTTTATTTCAATAGTAGTTACAGACCTTCCTGTGGAATAATTGTTTTCTTGCTTCTAAATGTTGTTTCATACATCATGTTTGTTTGTGAAACCTTGGAAAGTTAACTTTTACATTTATTTCCACTGTTGAAATGTTACGAATCTTGCAGATGTTTTCTGTTCTGTTAGATGATGAGGAAGAAGAGGTAGAAGTATGGAAAATGCATACTTCTATGGAACAATGCTAGTGACATTTTTTAAAACATTGTATATTTTTCCTTCCTAGGGAATTAATTATGTCTGTTCCATTGAGAACACTCATCAACTTAAAGCTCTTAAAGTTTTACAGTCAAGTAATTAACAAGAGACTTGGATGCTGTCATCTATGTTAACGGTTTTATGATGAATGTTACTTAGTGTAAAATTACCTTGCACCATTCCTGTCTGCATCATTGCTGCAGGAATTTATCCACTTTACAATCAAAAAAAAAAAAAAGCATGGCTTGATCCTTGTAGAACAGAACAGTATTTGTAATAATGTGCAAATTTTCTGTAACAGTTAAAATTGTAGCAGTTGAGCTTCATCTTCTACCTGATGGATGGCATGTGGTAGAAAGACCTTTCTGAGGGCACCTCCTTGCTATAATTTATTTCCAACTTGTATTCAGAAAGTCAGAGATCATCTAAAAAGTGGGTGTTGCTACATGAAGAGGGAGTATGATGGAAACATGCTGGTCAAACGGTACATGCCAGTTTTTCATTAAGTTCCTGTAAGGCAATTTCTGCTTTATGGAAATAGTGGAGAAGGATCCTCTGGGATAAGGTTTAGGATTATTTTTGTGGTGACTTCTCTGTAAGGACATGGTTTCTGCTGGTATAGAAGGGAGGAAGATGCAGTAGGAATACTTCTCTTAGTCAACTTATTTATATGGGCATTGTCACAACTTATTTATGGTGAGTGAGTTTCATTCTGAGGTGCTATTTATTTCACTGTCTGAGAGAGAAGTCCTCTGCTGAAAAGGCTGCAGAGGGAGTCAAGTCCTGGGGAAAAACAGAGGTATGTGAGCCCTCCTCCTTGTTTTTTTCTGGTAGAAGACTTATACTACCTATGCTGTGTACATATGAATAAAAATGAAATTTAACCTTACCAGAAGTCCTATTATGTTAGCATGTATTGAGCAGATGCTTGACTCTGTTGTACATGCTTAGAACTGTTTGGGTCTGAGTCCAAACTGTTTCTTGAAATGAATTTATTGATGTATATGTTAGTGACCTCTTTGCTGCAGAATGTGAACTTAGTAATTATATATATTATTTTCATCTCTAATACCATTATTTGTGAAAGCAAAATAAGACTTGGTGAGACAGTGGCTTTTGACTGTATGCCAAGGGCATGTAAAACACTCCAGCCATCACTGTAATCTGTGTGACCAAAATGATGTATTGATTGAATCTGAGTACTTGGGTAAATGGTACAACTGATGTTTAAATTAATAGGAGTAGAGAAACAGTTTCACAAAAGACGTATTTGGCCTTGGCACATTGGGATGGTATATATGCCAAGCTTCTTTGCTTTTTCCTGCTACTACTTCCCGTGCCTTATCTGCCTGTGCCAGAAGCATTGTTCAGATGCCAAATTTGCCATTTGTGCCCATCCTCTGACTGCTTTACCTTAGCTGTATAATGAACATCACTACCTAGATTGCAGCTGAATTAAGTTTAAATTCCTACAGAAGTTTAAAACACTCAAGGATTTTTTGGCTCAGTTTCATTTCTTGCATTAAAGTTACTTCAAAAAGGACTTCTCTTTTGGTTCAGACATTCAAATTGAGTCTATACACTTTTTTCCCCAGATTTTGTTTTTCTTAGAACAAAAATGACTTCTCCGTTCCTCTTTCTATAAGCCCCAGTCACCCAGATGAGTCAGTTTGGTACTGTTTTTAATCCTTGGGCCAATATTTCAAGTTTAGTCAGTTGTCTTGTCTGGACCTGGTCTTATATCTTGCATGGGTAGGTAACACAATGCTTGGAACATCCTTTGGAGTTCAAACCAACACCTTTTCTGCCTAACTCTTCCAATTAATCACATAGTTATTTAAATTTTCACCGAGATGGACATTTCCGTGGAAATGGAGGACAAAACCTTGTCCCCTTAGTCTTATTTTTAAATAATGTGATAGAATGATTCCTTTTTTCTAAAGGTGATCTAAAAAACCAAGTAGATGAGTTTGCTATCAAATATCTGTTCATAGAGCTGTTCTACTTCTAGCAGAGTGCCTCACTTTAATGTAACATTTTGATTATGAGAAATGCTGGCCACAAATTGAAATCTGAACTGCTCCAGCTTGTACTCGGAAAACACTTTGCTCAAGCCTCTTGCCTGTCTTCAGTTTTATATATGAAATATGCGAAAAAAAGAAATTTGCCAACAGAGTTCCATTTGGATTAAGAAGAAAGTTAAACTGAATTAAATGAGATTTTATATAGCGTCGTTGTTAATACAGCGAGCTTAGTTTTACTTGGTAGTACATTGAATATAACACCTGTCATCTTCTGAGAATGAAAAATGTGTTCTAAACTGGCTGGGATTTTCGAAGACTGCTTACTTTCAGAACTAAATTGAAGTTTTGCCTGTATTTGCTCCAGTTTTTCTCATTACCAGATCTCCTTTGGCCTTTTTTCCCTCCCTGCTTTGGACAGAGGCAAGAACTCACAATTATACATATATCAGATTACTATTAGAACGATTTTTCTGTCTATCAATACAATTTTGTTCTTGGTAGCAGTGTTTGGCTTTGGATTGCTTTTTGATAAGCTTACTGGAAATCAGTTTTCTTCATTTCTTGCCGAGTGGAGTGTGGGAAGTAAATACTGCATTGAAAAAGGTGGCTCTCAGGGAAAAGTCTCCTGAGAGATCTCTTGCAGGCACTATGAGTAACACCCCAGCTTAGAAGATAAGTGGGCTTAACTAATATATAACTAAGTTGATTGCTGTAGAGTGAAAGTGAGACTTCTGTTCTCACTTTTACCTGTTTTTGCATTGATCAGTGTTTAAGCAATGACCTTTAAGCGCATGAACAGCCCAACTGATGTCACGTGCTGAAGTGCCTTAAACTCTAGAGCAACATGCTTGGCCTTTTATTCCTTTTGAGAAAAGGAACATTGGTGTTTGGGGCAGCAAAAGAATTCTATTTCTTTTCTAAGGAATTGGGGCCATACCTTTCAGGAGAATACTCATAAGAATTACATGTGTTGCCTTGAAGTGAGATTTATTACCAACAAGTAGTTTTTCATGTTAGGAAGATATATTTAATGGAATGAATTAAAGAATGATTGTTCATATCTTTCTTTTTAAAAAATTTTCTCTTTCACCAAGCAAGTATGATGATCTTGTGACATCTTCTAGCTACTGCACGTCAGTATCCTTATAATGCAAGGGTTCTGCCAGGTCTCTTGATTTCTGATGAGAACAGTGTTCATCAAGGATCAGAGAAGATGTTTTTGAGATTTAGGTTTGGAGGATTTTTTTCTGGGATGAGATGATCCCTTGGATGATTCTTTGAAAAACGTGATTCTTGCAGGAAAGTAGGAAAAAGGAGGACTGAAGTGAGTAGGACTATGGCAGCATGTAAAAACATACATTTCTGTGTTTGTGGAGAGGCATGTTCTGCATTTTGCTGCAGGGAAGCCAATGTCAGTACAAGACATTCATTTATACTTCTGTGAACCTTACGGTTTTGTATTCAGTGCTAAGATTAATGATATGGTTGTGTATCTGGGGTTTTTTTCTTTTTTTTTTTTTGGCATTGCATGGATTAATGTATACTACAACTAACCTTAAAGCAATCAGGAAAAAAAAAAAGTGGTTTTAGTATATTTAATTAATAACTCATGTCAGTGCTAATTAAAGTTCAACAACCTTAGTATTTTTACATTTGAATAACAAGTTGTGTATGATCCTCCTACAGAATATCCACTTACGTGATCTGGGGAATTCTGTGGCTATAGCATTGACTCGTGCAGTATTGGAAGCAGAACTAGAAAAATCACTATTGTAGCATTTGGAGCCAAATATTAGAAAGATGTGAAAAGCAGTTTTAGTTAAAATGAATATTTCAAAATTTACTTCCTGTCTTTTCTTTCCTATTGGCTCCTTCTTGCCATCCCACAAAGAAAAAAAAAAAAAAAAGTCATAGTTTGGGGTGAAGTAACAGTACATAGTATTTTTTTTTTTTTTCCTTCTTTAGTTTACATGCTGTTTTACTGGTCTTTCAAGTAAGGAGATATATTTGTGTGTTAGACTTCATTTCCAGAAACTGACCGAGCTACAGAGCATGTGAGAGTTAGTGGTAAATTTAACCTGCTGCTTCTATTTGATGGCAATTCAGAAGTTTCTACTTTTCATAAAATATTAATTTTTGCTAAATTGCATCTCTAAATAAGGCTAGATGGCAGAGAAATCAGGAATTTTCTTTGCCTATTTCGATGGTAGCATAGTCAAATACGTTAGTCCCTGAATCAGTTGTTCAGACATTTGGAAACACAGCATCGTTCAGTACAAGGGTTATATAAATAATCATGCAGAAAGGATTTTTTTGCTGTGCTTTCCAAGGAGTTGCTTTGTATTTCTTTGGTTTCATGATGTAGAATTGCAGAATCACTTGGGTCAGAAGAGATTTCAGGAGGTCCCTAGTCCAAAGTCCTTTTCTAAGCAGAGTGGGCATTAGATTCAGACTGTGTTGTCCAGGTTTCTAAAGTCTATAAGGGCAGGCTTTCCACAACCTGTCTGGATTCTGATGTGTCGTTGTGCTCATGATGAAACCCTTTTTTCATCCTCCCCCCTGCCCCCTTTGTCTAGTTAGAGCTACCCATTTATGGCTGTTGTCTCTCAGCCTCCCACTGTGCACCACCAAGAAAAACCCAGCTTTGTTTTCCCAGTAGCCTTCCTGTAGGTACTGGGGCTCTGCCATTAATGTCAAATCAGTGCTCAGCATTGTCCAACACTGCCTCATCTTGAGCCAAACATTCACGAGGACCCCTGGATGCTTATGAGCAAAGCTCCCAATAAGGCACTTAGGCTCAGCAGTACCAGTGAAAGAGTCAGTCCATCCCAGGTACAGGACTTTGCTTTGCCCTTTCTGAATTTCATGAGGTTCCTAATGCAATATTTATTTATATAAAGTCAGTGTGTTGTTTGATTAGTTTGTACTTTGTTGTACAGTGTGTCTTACAGCGTATTTTCACAAAAAAAAACCCCTAAACCCACAGAAAGGTAGATCAGGAGAAGTCTTAGGAAGCTAGCCAGTTATTTCAATCTGCATGAGACAGGTTTATGAGTCTATTGTATAATGATGCTGAGACATGCCACACTTCTTTTTTAGAAAAAATTTGTATAGTAGTATGCATTAACTGTAAAAGCATTTATATTTTTTACAATACTGCATATTAAATAATATCACTATGAGGGGAGGGAAACCATGTCTTAATAGATAAGATATTCACTTGCAAAGTAAGAGATTTGTGCCTTGTGACGGGCCTATTACCTACCTTTAACAAAGATTCTACTTGTGTTTCTTGTTCCATGTTTCCATCAACTTACTGGGGAATGACATTCCTGCCACATTTAGTGAAGAAGTAGTAGAATTATGGCATCCTCTTGCTTTCAAAGTTAGTAGAGTATTGAACCTTGATCTGAAATGTAAAGTTTATATTCTTCAGTGCTTTACTAGTTGCAGCGGTGTAACACAGAAAAATAATGGCTTTGTGATGAAAGAACATACTGTTATGCAGGTCACGGTTATTGAAATTTAGAAAACTGAGAGAAAAATCATCAATTTCTTTTTCTAGTTGGTACTGTGGGACACACTCTTAGGCAATATTTGGAAAAGGTGGTTACCACTGTGAATGAAAGCTTAATTTCTTGTAGAGTCTGTGGTTTTAGGTCATTCATACTGGGTACCATTTTTAACTAGCTGCTATAAATGACACTTCTTTTTTCTCAGATTTCCATTTGACATCAGCAGTCATTAGCATAACCAATTGTTTTTAATTTTTCTTTGATTCTTTTTTTTCCTTTTCAAAGAACGTCAGAGGTGTTGTATCATCTGTATGGTGGTTAATATCCTTTGAAGTGCCTGATTTAGTTTTTTTTTTTTTTTTACAGAAATATGTGACCAGGTTTCCTTTCACACTTGAAAATCTTAGTACTACTATGTGTACACGTGACAGAATCTGCCCTATTGTAAGACTTCAGATTAACTGATCTGCTTTGTAGGTCATGGTCAGTGAATCAGCCTCAGTCGAGTCATCTTTTAGTTTCTAGTGCTGGCAAGGGTTATAAAAATACTCCTCCAGCAATAGGTTAGTTTGTGCAGAACTTAGTCTGTTAGCCTTGCTTTAACTCCAGGTATGACCTATTCAGCCAGGAGTTCCTCTGATGGAGAGAGGGAGGATGTTTTGAAAGGAAGATGTTCAACTGTGCATGATTGCTGTCAGTGAAAAGGAGGGAAAGGGGCGGGAAGAAGGAGGCAGAGTAAGTGAGAAAAAACAGAACTGTGTGGTAGGCAGAAGAATCTAAGTCTTTCGTGTAAGTATCCATATCATCCTGGAGGCACCGTTGTTCCCTGAACTGCTCGGGACTAACGTGTAGGACTCTCTGAAGATGGAATGGAGCCATTCAGAAAATGAGCGCTATTCTTTTTGAAGAAAAAAAAAAATCTTACCTGTATTGGCTATACTGCTTGGTTTTCTTACTGTATCCTGATTTCTGATTATTTGTTCCTTCTTGATCTACAGTTGTTTCTCTTTTAATAATTTTATAAGGCACTTTGAAACCCACTCAGGAGCAGGGGAGATGCTTTCAAACAGACTCATAAAGGATTATGGTTTGAATCAATTTGGAGGTCAGGAGTTAATTCAGAAGCCTTCGAGCTCACAATAGCCATCATCTATAAACCAGTTTGTCTAAACTGACTTTCTTTGGTTTACAAGGCAGTCTTTTTCTGGGAACTTTAAATTGTTGAGTAAGGAGGATGTATTATTCACTCTACCAATGCTGTATTGACTCAGCAGAAGTGTCCTGTTTACACAGTGGGCAATTTCAGTTCATTATCTATAACAAGCATGTGTTTATGCTCTTCTTCCTAGTTAGATATTTTTGTGCATAGTGGCATTTACAAATTAAAAGATTTATTTTTGACAGTTGGGAAATTATGTGTAATTTCTTAGCACTTCTCCTCCTCCTCCTCATCTGACTCTGCTGATCTATTTTTTTAAAAAAAACAAGTAGTTCTCTTTGTTGTGCTGAAAAGGGAAACAAATAGTAATATGCCATAAAACAATTGATCACTAAAACAACATATAATTGATTTCAATATGTGAAAGCTCAGGAAAGCAGAAATGCTGTCTCTATGCCATTCCAGCAGGTGGAAATTCCATTTCTGGGAGTGTAAAGCTAAAAATACCAATCAGGGTTTTTGTTGGGTTTTTGTTGTTTTGGTTTTTTTTTAATTTTTATTTTTATTTTCCCCATACTCCACAATTCTTTCCTCTCCCCAGCCATATTGCAGGGACTGTCCCAGTTATGGGACATGCAAATGATTGTTTATATTCCTGTATGTGTGTTGTATTTAACCTTGTGCGTTGAACCAGGTTCTGGCTTTTAGAGGAGTCGGCTGCTTTCTGAGACAAAATGGTTAAACAGTGTCACTGTTTACAATAAAAAAAGGCCAAGAGCAGCCAAATGACTCAAAGCCAGGCTTGCCTTTTGAAGTTGAACAAAGTACTTTATGTCAAAGGTAAAACCAGCTGATGTACTGTCTTCTGTCAGCACTCGCTGTTTCTCTTTAGATGGAAATAGGAGTGATTGATTAACAGAATGTATTTCCCTATTGAGGCAAGAAGGGTTCTTCTGTGAGCATCAAGACCTTAAAATGATGGTGTTTAGGACTTTAGTTGCATATGAAAGCATGGGAAAATTTTACAAGGTATCCTAAGAAAATGAAGGTCATGTGGAAGAACTGAACGCAAGGTTTGCAGACTATTAACCCTGTAAGCTTTGTTTTTAAATTATTCTTCTAAAACCTAATCCAGAAATGTGAAAATACAAGGTTGTAAAGAATAGCATCTGAAGTCCCTAAATGTTTTTTACTTGATCTTAGTGTATCACATCTAGAGTCAGAGTTGGGGATAGAAGGTGCCTCTAAAGGTCATCTAGTCCAACTCCCTGCTCAGATCACAGTGAGCTGAAGCTGGTTGCTTGGTTGCTCGGGACCATGTCTAGTTGGGTTTTGACTCTTTCCAAGGGTGAAAGCTCCACTATGTATACATATGTATACCCAGAGTTTTCAACCACCCTAGCAGTGAATGAGTGTTTTCTTATGTTTAAATGAGGTTTCTTGTATTTCAATTTGTGCACATTGCTTTTGGTCCTTTCTCTGGATCTTTCACTGAGAAGAGTCTGACTCCATCCTTTTACTGCTTGACATCAGGTATTTATACATATCCAGAAGATCCCCCTGAGCTTTCTCTTGAGGTCTTTTGCTGGAATCTCTCCAGTATGCCCATGGCTGTGTTGTGCTGGGAAGTGTACAACTGAGATGAGCACTCCAGGTGTCGCTTCACCAGCACCGAGTAGAAGAGTTGCCTCTCTTGACCTGCTGGCTATGTCCTACCTAGTGCAGCCCAGGATTCTTTGCTGCAGGGACACATTGCTGGCTCGTGTTCATCTTCTTGTCCCACCAGCACTCCCAAATTTCTTTCGCTGGACTCTTATATGTTTTATATGCTATTCTTGGACACTGGTCTCATGCAGCCATGTATTTTGGAATCGGGCAGGGAGCAGCATTGCGGTTAAGATGCCCAAATCCAAACAGGAACTGGGAGAACTTCGCCCTGCAGGATATACTTGACAATTAGCATGATTGGGTCTTTAGGCTAAAGGACTGGCATACCAAACAAAAAGGCCTCAATAGGCTACTGCTACCAGTTGCGGCCTGGTTTGCTTTTTCCTCTCTTCTCTAGGTTCTTTGTTGAGAAAATGTCTCTATTTATACTTAAGGTATTTTAGAGGTTCTCCTTATGGCAATAGAGAGTTTAAGAGCAGACTGGTGTGTGTGGGTTTTTTAATTTTTTTATTTTATTTTTTTTTTCCCCAAGCAGGCTTGTGACGTTCACTAACAGGAAAGAAACTTCAATATTTTTAACAGTGATGGCATAATAAAAGCTTGGGTTGTTTCAGGAACCACCTAGCTGTTCCCAGTGTCTTTTTTACTTAATTGTCCCAAGGCATGAAAGTACTTCTTGATTCTTTTTGAACTGGAGGATGATAAGCTTTAGGTTAATTGAATCTTTTAAAAACCTTGAAAACATATTCCAGTCAAATGCATATATGCAGTTCATAGAGCACTGTACTTATATTCGACATGTACTTCCACTTTGTCATGGTTCTAAATTGGCTGCTCTTATTACAAATAATGAGCTTGGGAAAAGCTAATATAGAGGTTTGCCCAATTTACTAATATTCTACACTAATGGGAAAAGCTCTCCTTTTATTTGCGTAGGTCTTGATTTATAGATCTACTTGCAGTTTGCCGCACAAAATGAGAAACTTTGTTGACATGAGTTGTGAATTGAGAGGGGTCATGAAGAAAGACTGTGGGAAGACAAAATACTCTAGAACAAGAAAATGGATCAACATTGAAATGAAGAAATAACTATAGAACTTGTTATTAAGGCTAGAACATTCTTCAGTGCTCTTTATTTTACCATGGAAGTACCACTTTTTGCTTCAGTATATAAAATGTATAATAGAAAATTTTTGGTTTGTTCTTGTGGCAGGAAAGTATAAGAAGGAAAATAATATTTTGTTTGATTAGTTTGGTTTACTGTTGGAGCATGGTTACAACCGGAGAAAATTGTCTTCTGTTTTTCCCTGATTTTATTTAATCAATTTAATTTTTTAAAAACTTTATTGTAATATTTTATTTTAAAAAACCTATTCTGTGGTCCTTGTTTCAATACAACATGTAACTTCCCTAAATATTTCTAAATTCTATGTAGAAAATGTCTACAGGTTTCATGCTAACAGTAGGTCCTGTATGTACTAACCTGAAGGTTTTTACAGGAAGTGCAGTAGGATGGTAAAGCTTTGAAGCACCTGTAAGAATTTGGGGCAGTTACAATTTTGCAGAATGCAGTTTTTCTCACAATTAGATCTTTGAAAGAGTAATTAACCTAAGTAATTTATTCTGCACTTGTTCCCATTTTTCAAACTCTCTTATGCAGGTAGTGATCAAGTTAACACCGAGCTTAGATTTGCTTCATGTAATGTGAAGTTCAAGTATTTTTTACTCATACATAATAAGTTCTTTTTTTGTCGAGTTGGATTTTGCTCTATGTTTCTTAAACACTTCGCAAAGTATCAGGGAGTGTATCGTGCCATGATCGAGACTATTGAAACCTGTCCAGCCATCCCTACTCTTCCCTCATGCTGAGATCATGTTAGGTTCTCTGAGGAGGACTGGCTAAGAAGATACTATTGTCTCTAAGTTTAAAGCTGTCTTTATTCAAGCTATATTTCTTTTAAAAGTTTGCTTCTGTTTTCATTACAGAATACTGGGGATAACATTCAGTGTCTGAGTCCAGTTAAAAAAAAAAAAAAAGGAAAGTTATCTCCTTCCTTAATATAAATATTTCTTCATCTTTAACTGAGTTAGTGTTATTTCCATGCAAGAGAATGGCCATTTAATGAGCATTTTCCATGGAGTTCAGTCATCTGACCTCCATGCTTTTAGAACAGCTTGTTTATATTGAAATGCAGTGATTGTAGCTTCTGGAAGTTGAGAATTTTTGGGAACTGGGCAATCAAACTGAGTATTTGGAAACTGAAATATGGATAAAGTTTCACACACTATGCTGCCATACTTTCTGTAGTGTTCTTTCATTGTAGCTGGCAAGAGGAAAGAAAGGAAAATGGTAAGTATGTTCTCACATGGCATTAATTGAAATTCAAGCATATGGTGTCAAAAAGGTAACATCTTGCTGAAATACCAGGTTTACTTACTAATGTAAATTAAAATAGTAGTATAAGAGGAGGCTGTAAAAGTAGAACTTTATAAATTATCTCATTATACATAGTGTACCTAAAGAAAGGGCACAGATAAAAGATTACTTCTGATGTTATATTTTAGAACAATATTCTGAAGCAGGATGGTATACTTAAATTATTTTGGTAAATTACATTTCCATTATAGTACTGATTATACAGAAAGTACATCTCACTATCTTGATTGTAAATCATGGAATCAGTATTATTAAATGCAAGTGCTTAAAAATGGAATTATTTACTTATTGAATATTTTATGGTTGATATTTGACTGGCTATTAAATTATATTACAGCATTTGTGAACATGAAGCAATTGAAGGATATTTTTTCTTTGCATGAATGTACAGCTTTCATTAGAGGAAGAAAAAGGCTTTGTTTTTAAGACAGGGCTACTGGTTTCTAGGGTTAGCCATAACTTCTTTTTTTTTAACAGCTGTAATTCTTTGTGTATTTTCACTTAAATTTTATGAGCTGTATGGCTATGATTGAATATCATACACACTTAGATTGTGCAACTCAAATTTTTCCATTTCATATCTTACTCTGCATTTATGTTCCTATTCTCAACCTCCGTTATGCTAGTCTGGCAAACTACTCTTCCTCCCAAGCAGTCAATATATAGCTTTAACTTGGGCCATAAATATATACACAGCTGTGCAGATTTCAGTCTAAGCCTTTGTAAAGCATGGTCACCCCTCCAGGAGGCAGTAAGAGCTGAAATATATAGATGGAGGTGGGGGAATGGAAAAGATATAGGTGGGCTTGGAAAGAGGAACTGATGGGTGGAAAGTGGGGTAATCAATGATTTCGCCACTTATCTCTTTTCTTCCTTTAACTGATATCTTGGAGGCATGCAGACTACATGGTAAATCAATGCTTTTGTGTAGGAAGCAATTTTTCTACTTACATATAATTTTATGACTGTGTAGCCTGTGGATTTAACACACTGTTAAGTCTGCAGTTAAGAAAGACACTGTAAGCAAATGAGACAGGTACAAAGTGAGGGTTGTCACAAATGTGCCTGTGATGATAATTGTGAAAATAAAGGGAAGTGCCCGTGATTTGAACAGTTAAATAGGAAACATAGTAAACCACATCATTTTCAGTATCACCTGTTCATATTTTGCTTCTATACTTTATTATGCATTTTAGTTTGCTGTATTAGCTATGGGATACTCCTCAAATAACTCCTTGTATAGGTCATGACAAACTGAAAAAGATGAATGAGATGGAGAATGAAAGGTTGAGACGACAATAAAGCAATGAAAGTAGATCTCAGCTCAGCATCATGTTGATGCATATGCTTATTTAGAAAGCTTTAAAATAATTGCAGGTGATTCATTTTTGTAATATATGCTACTTGTCAAATAGTCTTTGAGCTATTTCAATAATATTTTTTTTGCCCTAATTCATCAAAGCATTAGGTGATGATTTTAATCCTGACTGCCAAAATACAAAAGCAACCTAGTCTTAGGAGAATATTTCCTGTGTTTGGTTAAATTTATCTCATGTAATAATGTTAACAATTGACTATATGAAGCATCAGTCATGCCAATATTTTATAGCATACCTGAATATGAAGGTCTGGCATACTCAATTGTAGCAGACTGTTTGAATGAATCATTAGATGGTAATAGAGGCTGCAGCTTCTAAAGTGCAATTGGTATGTTCTTCCTGACTAACAGGCTAACAGAGTGTGTAATGACTCATATAGGAAAGGGTAAACCTACTTTTAAATATGCAAAAAATTCCAATTTAGAAGAGCTTGCAAAGTTGTCAAAGCCCCCACAATGAAGAGTTAACAGTTCCTACTCATCTGCAATGAAGTCTATTCTAAAGACTTCATTAAAGAAGGAAACTACAGATGGCAAATTATAGTAACTGTGAAATAAGTTTCCTCAGGGGCACTTGGAAACCTCCTAGTTTTCATTTTTTATCAGGGAAAGTGATGGTCAGTGTCAACAAAAAGGAATTTGATGGGTTTTGCCTTTCTCTACAATTTCCTAAGCTTGATTGTGGGATTTTTCAGAGTGTGGGGTGGGTTGTTTTTTTGTTTCTTTTGACTCGTAGATCCTATAAAATTGAATCCTTTCCCCAATAAAATTCTTACCATTTTAAAAATACTGGTATTTCAAAGGAAAATTATTTTCCAAATGGTTTATTTGAGCTCATTGGGAGAAAAGAAAAAATCTTGAGAAAGAAGAGGAAAAATAGTTCAGTAAAGCACAGTAGTTTTATTAGATGAAAAGGCAGAATTTTGTCATCTATTTGTTCTGGAGTCTGAGTAGTATACTTCCCAATAATTCCTTGTATTAGTCTGGAGTTTTACCTGTACAGAAACCGTGATATGCCAAATCAGAATTACTACTTCCTAGTGTAGTAGCAGGATTTTATATAGGAATAGGCTGTTCATTTTGATGTCTAAAGAACTTTGTTGAGACCTTAACATACAAATCACACTCTCTCTGCATATGATGAGACACAAGGCTTTCAAGCTGCCCTAGTACCAGTTTAACAAAAAAGGGGTTGCTGGCTTGCAGATCTGCTGCTCTGGAACAGGTTTTTCTGCTGCTGTGGAGTGACCATCAGGGGCATAGGCAGCTGTAGAAACTCATGGGAGTTGTGTAGGTCTTGTGGTTAGGGATGCCTGTGGGTCTTAGATGTAGCCCTCCATATTCATGGTTTAGAATATGTGGTGGTAGATTTTGTTTTTCATACTGCTTCTCTAATTTACCCAGTTCTGTACACTCTGAGCCTGAGGGCGTTATGCTACATACTGAAAGTATTTGAGAAGGGAGGAAAAGAAATCTCACTGCTCCTTCTTGCTTGATGGAGGATGGTACCCTTTCTGTGTTGCAGAACCTGAAGGTGATAGGACAGTCTTGTACTGTTCATGCTAAATACTTCTGTTAGGGGACAAAAGAACTTTGAAATGAAACATTTGAAGGTATTTTAAGTAAGACTTTTTTAAATCTTTTTAATTATCATTTGCTGCTGAAGGATTTCCTAATGTAGATTGAAAAAGGAACTTTTCATCCACCAACTTGTGGATGGTATTGGAAACCTGAACGTAGCAGGAAGCAGAGCAGAAGTAGGAAAGCAAAGGTTGAGAACACCAATGCATACTGAGGAACTCTTGTATCTTGAGGCTGTGATGTGACATGTGGTGACTAATATAGCCCAAAGTCAACAGGGCTGCATTAGAAACACAGAGCTTAAATGAAGCCTTTTAACTCATAAAAGGCTGAACTCAGTGTTGTATTAGCAATTAAAAGATCTAAAGCATCTTTTCATCTTGTGTATTGGAGATGTGAGGTTTTTAGCCTGCTATTACTGTAGGTAGGCAACTCGTAAGTATTTGGAGAATAATAACTTTAAAAAGAGAAAAAAATATATTCAGATTATACTTGTGTACCATTTTGTAATGCAGAAGAAATTAAATAACTAGAAATAGTGAAATGAAATACAAGTCCACAGAAGTGAAACATACAATTTAGAAGATGGTCTTCAGTGCTCATTTGTCCTTAATTTAATACTTATTTGTAAGTATGTTGCTACGGTATTTTCGTCGCAAAACTTTGAGGAGAGAGTAAAAGCTCTTACACACTTAAAAATCTTTTGCAGAGTGCAGTAATATTAGTTGTAATGGAAATGGTAACAGAGAGATTGTTTGGCTCTATAATCTCTTATTGTCATAAAAAGTCTTAAAATGTGGAAAATATCTATAGATTCCGTTTATAATTAATTCATTAATGAATTCATATCTTATTTCAGTTTTTCTCTGGGAATAGGTTAATTGTCTATAGCTTTTTCTTAAAACACTGTGTGGTCATGGCATCACTTTTAAATGCCCACAGTTTTCAGGCAGTAAGACGTTTTAAGTGAGCTGGCAAATTACTGAGAGAAGTATTCTTAGAGGTCTTTTTCATAGATGGACTGTCAGAAGAAAGGGCCAAGCATTATGTGGCACTGATTTCTCATGCAATTCCCAGAGCAGCCATGAAGTCTAAATTGAAAATCTGACAACCTTGTCCGCCTGAGTTCTGTGAGGCATTTTCCATGGGCGAAACTAGTTTTAACATTTCAGTTTATTACACTAATACAAGTTTGCACACTTTGCTCTGTAGTATAAACTTAAAAAAGAGCAAGTCTTCAGTCTGAATAAAACTGAAGTCTGTGCGAAGGCAACGCCTCCCCGACAAAGAATTGCTTTAGGTTGATACGTCTGGTGCACTTCAGTATCTCAGAGATAAGCATTCCAAACACTGTCAAGATTGAAAAATACTTTATTTTGCATGTACAAGGTACATTTATTTGATTTTGGTATTTTCTAACCTCTTTACTTTTGAAAAAAAAGCACATTAACCTGGATTACTCATATAGGAAGCTTTCTATGTTTTGTTTATGTATTTTAGAATAAGTGACTGTGTAGAGACACATGCAGGATGTGCAGCTGTGTGCAGTAGGTATGTGTATGTTAAGAGAAGATGCCATACAAGGGAGTGCATAATGGTGGTGCATGGTACAAAGTTTCATTAACAAAATGCCTATCTGTCCATTGTTATTGGCACTTCGCAGATTTCTATGTAATAGCAAGTAAGCCATCATAGTAGTTCAGTCATTTGGGAGTTTGGGAGTTTAGTTAGAGAAGTGACCTTGGGTCTTTCTGTCATGTTTTTAGTATAAATGTTATTGGCACAATAACAGCAGTGATAGATATTTCCTAGAAGAGAGAATCTCTCAGCAGTGGGTATCCCTGAAGTCATTCTTACAGCCTCTTCAGCTGTCTATCTCTGGAGCTTAGCAAAATGCTTGAGATGCTGTTGTTGACCCCACGGTGGGAATTTATCAGTGTTCACAGTTTGGTTTGGGTGGGGTTGTGCTATGATGTGTTTATTGTTGAGGGACCGGTTTTGTCACTCTGGCAGTAGAACATCAAAGAAAGCTAATGGATTAATTGCTTAGCCTAGGTTAGCTCAACACAATCTGCTCTGTGAAGTAATTATTACTGATATTCATCTAAAACTAGCATTTTACTGATGTGTTAAATGTGTCTAGAAACAATAGGTTGTAGTAGTTTTCATCTTATTCTTCAGAAGCTGGGGTGGAATACAGCAGAGGAAAAGTTTTTGGAATTTTTCACAGGCAGTTTCATAAAGTTGGGTTGACTTTTAAATTGTAACTGAATGAGAATCTTACTATTTCCTTTTTTCACACTATGCATATTTTATGACTAGTTAAATATAAATATTAGCTTTTCAGTTATATATGCCTATCCTAGTAATTTTTTTTTTTCTCTTCAGTTCAAGCTAAACAGCACTGAATAGAGAGCTGACCACCTACGAATGTACTGAGCATGTCAGAAAATTTTGCTTCTCTTTTAACCAGCAGCTGTAATCATCTTTTGCTTTGGTGGGTCACCTGTGGGGTGGAGCATTGGAAACTTTTCTTGGGATGACTCATCCCAAAATTTCATTTAAGTACCTCCATGGAATCTGACATTCTTTTGCTCATAAGATACTTGAACTTTTGCAGCTCTGAAAAATAATTAAACTATTAAAAAAAAAGCTGATTGATTTAACCAGATTGAATGAACAATACAGGCCTCTTTCCATCTATTCTGTAGGTGTAGGCTCAGACTGGAGTTAAATACACAGTCAAATTTTCCAGTCTTTGCTGCTGCTCCTGTTCCACCACTTAATTATTTTGTGGTCGGATATTACAAACTAGTACATCCTATATGGAGGGGAAGATTTTTTCTCCCAGTAACAAAAAGATACTGTATTGTTGAGATGTAAATTTATGGTCACAGCTTAAATACGTGTCCTTTCACTTTAAAAGTGCAGCGTGTGAGGCTATTAGAATGATGCTTTCATCTGTCAGAAAATAAAAAGTTGTGTAGAGATGTCTTGACTTGTTAATGAAGTGCTGTAAATCCTTATAGAACTTAAATGCATCATACTTTAAATAAAGACTTTGAGCTTCTGTTGTTCCTGAAGAGTCGTCATTCAGAAGATTTTCCAAGTAATTTAAGGAAGTTTGTGGTATCTACAATGTAGGTTTTTTTCAGGCATGTGTTTTTTGCCCTCTTTCTTAATATTCTTTCTCCTCTGTAGTTACTTCTCATCTGAGGCTATGGACTCATTGTCTGCTAGGTTGCTTTTTCTCTCCAGTGAAGGCCATTGTTATTTTTGGAACTCTACAGGATGATGCTGCTGTTCTAATCTTTGGCACTGGGTGGGTGTAGCGACGTCAGGGTAAAAGCTTCCATATTGTTTTCACAGCAGGCACCTGACACCTAGAACTGGCTAAGACTTTCAAAGAGAATACTTTCTTTTCAGCGATACTTCATCTAAAAAAATTTGCATGATTCATGTGAATTTGACAGTTTTCAATAGAAAAAAAAAAATCCAAGTGAGTTGAGTAGCTGTATTTAGAGAAAAAGAAGGATCAATAGTTTTCTTTGATGAAAAATTTTATATTTTAATGCTAGTAAGTGCAGAATATCCAGACTAAAATGAAATAAAAATGCTCTAGTAAAAATGCTAGAATGAAATTAATTGTAAGTACACAGAAAGGACATCAGTTTTACTTACTGAAATAGAATGTTTTCACCTGAATTTAATGATTTAAAAATACAAAATTTATAGTCAAAATTCAATAGTTAAAAAATGCAAATATTTTCCACATAGAATTGCATGGGCAATTTTTCATTTTGTTGGAGTCAAGACAAAGGAAAAACTGAAATATTGGGATATTCTATGAGAGGTAGATTTCTAACAAAGCTGCTGTTGGATTCTTGCTGTAGTTTTTCCACTGATGGGTAGGAATAGGTGTTCACCCTAAAATAAATAGAAGGCACCAGTCTGCCACTGTGATTCTTGGCCTATCCCATCCCAGTTTTAAAGGTTTTGCCAATATTTTTATGGTAATACCTATGATCTTCTGGATGCATGTATGGCTACAAAACTAACACATACTATCTTTCCAAATGTGCAGTTTGAATAGTTGTGCTTTTTAATTTTTTTTTTTTTTCTTTTTTAACACAGGATGATCTCTCAGCTCATGTTTCTCTCAAATTTAAATTGATATGTGAATGAGAAGCTTGGCTTCCATTAACCTCTATCTTTTCCAAGTAAGAAGTCATATAGAATGCCCCCAACTCTGGGGCTTAAAGAAATGAAATACTACCAACAAGGAATAGAATTATCTGGTATTGGCAAACTTAAAATACAGCAGCAGCATCCAGCTTCTAGTAGGCAGACATCTTCTGGCAAGAGGGTAGACTTGTTCATTCACATATGCTATCACAACTCTTGGAGAATGCTGATCCTCCTAGCAAATCTAGATATGCAGTCTGATCCTTTTTGAAACAGCCTTTAATTAGTGGTTATATTCCAGTCATGATACCTTTTTGATGAGTTTTTAGTGGCATGAACTGTTTACCCATTCCCCCTTTGCATCCAGTGAAAATGGGAAGTTTCATAACTTTTAAAAAAGACAAAGAAAATGAAGAATGCATTTACTTTCATTCTCTGCAGAGTGTCAACACTATCAATCTGTATGAAGTTAATGCAAGGAAAACATACAAAGGGAATTCCTACTACAGTGCATGGAACTTCTTATTCTTCTGCGTTAGCAGAGTACTTTCTGGTCCAACACCAAGTCAGATTTTAAGTAATATCTTGAGGATAGAGCTTCATTAAAATAGAAGGATGAAACCATCAAAAGTTCTTCCAAATTATGTCTCTATGACACTGGTTAACTGGACCAAAGTCATGTCAGAGGCTAGCTTTCTGTCATTTCTTTATATATAGTGTATTAACATCACAAAGCCATATTAGAATAGAAACAGTAGGACAGCGTCCAATTCCTAAATAACAGAATGAACACAACATGGAAAATTATTCTTCCTGACTATAGCTTTTATTTATTCAAGGCTTTGAAGTTGTGTTTAGGTTGCAGGTTGGAGGAGGGTAATGGAAGAACATTGTGGTTATTATAAATGTGGTTTTTTTAAAAGAAAAAATCCAGACCTTCAGGTTTTGTTGGTTTTATTTCCTCGTTTTGTTTGGGTGTTTTTTTTTTTTTTAATTTTTTTTTTTTTAAAAAAAAAACCCAAACTTTATTAAGATTTGATTGTTATTTAATATTCAGTATTCTGTGGCAGCATTCAGACTTACAGCACTAAGGTGTGATTTTTTTTTTTTGTAAAATGTTAAACTAAATGTTATAAAGCTGGTATATGACTGCAGTGTTTATTTACAAAATCATGAGGGGAGGTTCTCTTCTTTTACTCTGATGACTTAATGTTCTCACTGGGGGAAGTATAGGCTGATGTTTTGTTTCTTATGAAAATTACTTGGATTCTGTGTTCACATGATATTACAGGTTTTTTTATGCAGTTCTGAATGTAGAAGTCCCTCTGCTTCTTCCTTTCTGATAATAAAATTCTTAATTTTGGTTTTCAAAAAGTGTTTGATTTGCACTTTTTCATATTGCAGTTTTATAAGTAGTTAAATGAAATAAAGTACTTTATCACACAGTATTTTTTTGGTGAAAAGCTGAGTTATCTGAAATTTATGTTATGTGAATGTGGAGAAAGCTGATAACCCCAAGCTGTGGTCTGTCCAACCACTTTTGAAAGTACTGCTAAAAGTAAAAAAAAATCTATAAAGCAGCTGATGAAATACTGTGTGAAAACTTAGAATGCTAGAGTATTGGCTTGGAACACTGATGTTTGTTTCGTCACAGAATTAAGGTGAGATTAAGGGCTATGTTGTGAACCAGTGGGCAGAATAAAGTCCCACACAGATCCTTGTGGTCTGCATGCTGTTCACAAATGATCTGCATCATTTTTGCCAAGAGAAGTGCAATACCACATTCTTCTCCATTGGAATGGAGCTTCTTACTCTGCTTCACGACACATGTAGTCATGGGAAGCTGCAGAACAGGATTTTCCAATCATAGGTTTCTGGCACCAGAGATAACTAGGAGTGCATGTGATAATATAAATAATATCATTGTGTTTTAGTGATTTTGTAAATGCATTTTTCCAGCTGGGATTCCAGAGACACTGGCTTGTATGTGTGTGTACACCTTTTCGTTTGAGGATATCAGTGACCTTTATCATTACACGTGCAGCATCAGTAACAAATAGTTTGTGTTGCATATTATCCACATTTTAAAAAATTACTGCAGTGACTAGAAGTGGTGTGATTCTTATTATCATTGCTGAAGATACATTTCAGGAAAAAATATGTAGTAAGGTTCAGTGACAAGTGCTAGTCCTTTTTTCTCAGTAGAAATAACAGTTTTGGAAACAACAACAGCAGCAGCATGATGGGAATCTGTTGATTTGTCAAAATGCCAGTCCAGGATGGAAAACATAGTTTGGAACTTGCATTCTATGGAGAGATCTGTGACACATATATAGGAACATAAATGGATTATGGATGACTAGGAATCAGAATTTGGTGATATTGAGGAAGAAAAAGAAAGATTGACTTCCTTAGGATTCTCTTGTATTACCTAATATCTGTCTAAGTTTGCAGACCTTTGGGGTTTATAAGAACTCAAAAGAATTGAAAGAGTGACAGTGGGTAGGAGAGATAGCATATATTTTATGGGATGAGTTCTATATCTATATGTATGAAAGAACAGGTATTTATGATCCTGTCTGTTTTAACAAGTGGATCATAATAAAAAGTAATTTTGAAAAGGCTAATCTTATAAAAAGTTCTCATATTGTCTGTTTAAGCTGTTGGCTGCTTCATTTGTATGTGGCTAGAGAGAGAATTGCTCTTTGTTTAGCTGAAAGTTATAATGCCTAAGACCCTTTTTTTTCACCCATCTTTCAAAGATTGTGTTTTTTTTTTAGGTTTCAAGTTTTCATTTAAGGTCAGTAGAACCTGCATAAATACATTACTGGGATTGGCTTCTAAAATTATCTTTGTTTAACCTTGCCTTTAGATGCAAACCATATTCCTATTCTCCTGTCTTCAATTCTTGCCTCTTTCATGCCCCAGCATGAATGCCAATGAAACTGTGGTGGCTGAAGACAGTTCCTCAATGGAGGATGCAGTAAATTTGGCTTTGAAATAGGAGTTTAAATATGAACTTCTAAAGACTAAAGACTTTGTATTCTCTATTATTTCCATATATTGTTATTTCTGCTGTTTCTAAAAGTATCTCAAATTATGAATGTAACCAGTAAGATAATGAACTGTAAGCCACATGAAATTAAAACGCATTGTTGCTGTTGAATTAACTCAGCTTCACAGCAAAAAAAATGTAGGGTTCTGTGATAAACTGTTGTGGCAAGGGATCTTTTCATGCTGAAAAGATGAACAATGTGATAGAGAGCCAGGTAGAGGATAAAAAGACAAGATGCCAAGATCTGAAATTAAATAGTGATAATTTCAGTAGAGTTTGGACAGAACTTGAAATCTGAAAAACATGCTAGTAGTTTGAAGTTGTGTTTAAAAAGCAAGATGAGCTAGAATAAAATCAAAAAGAAAAATCTGTGCAGAATACAAAGTGAACTGCTGTGTTCTAAGGATTATGAGATTACTGTTGTCTTTATAAATGAAAAAATTCAGCCCAATACGAAGTGTCATGTCAGAAAGAAACATCTATATGTATTAGATTAAAGGTGTATTGTGGAAATCATGGCTTTACTATGTTAAGGGGAAAACAAGTGCACGGGGACACTTCTACTTCCTAATGTGTCAAGGTATTGGATAATCACAATGTCTTTTTTTCCTCATGGAATTAGTACTGTACCTACTTGCAGAAATATATGTAAATTAAATATCGAAGAGAAGAAAACAAGCAAGATATATACAAAACATCAGCATTATGATAATTATTTGTTAAGATCAGTGGTTAAGAAAGGTTGCTTTTGACTAGAGTTAAAACTAGGGGAGAGAGAAACATTTTGAATCACTAGTAAGTCTTATATTTTCTTCTGGAACTTTGAATTTTGGGTAAATCCTTTAAATGAGAACCTGAAAGTAAGAGTTCTATGGAATGTTAACTCAGCTTCACAGCCAGACTTTGCCATCCTACCCTCAAATGTGGATGTATTCTCTTTTTTTTTTTTTTTCCTGAAAAATACTTACAGCCTAAATTCACCTAGGTAGAATTCACACACAGATGAATAATACATTATATATACACATAATGTGTGTAGTCACATGTGCATCTGCATGTACTTTGGGCTTAGTAAGACATTGTAAATACACAGATGTGTGTGTGGAATTTTTGTCTCTGTTTTTTTTTTAAGCTCAGTCTGTTTGAGGAAGATTCAACAATTTCATTTGATATATGGAAACTTCAGTGACAACTGCAGCCACTTTGAAAACCCTTCCTTGTAGTTCTGTGGGACCAAAGAAAGGGGATGGGCCAAATGGACTCCCAAGTTCATGTACTATTGCATGCTACACCGTCAGAGCCATATTCAGTCACTGTGACCAAATTTCCTCTTTCTGTTTTAGGGTCAGTTTTTCAGTCTTGCATCTGACAACAATGCTTATGATATAATTGGCTTTTTCACTATAACTATATCCCAGTGTAAGGGGATTTTTTTTCTTGGTCATGCATGAGTACAGGGTCATTGTGTCTCAGATTTGCATCAGTCTTGATAATAATCCTCAGACTGCAGCTATGAAAGTGGATTTAGCTGACAAGCTGATGGGGTAGTTCCTACCAGCTGAGTTTCCTGAGGTAACATGATACTTTTTGGATAACAGCTATATAGCTGTCCTGGTTCCGTGTAAAAAAGGGTTCAGGGCAGGACCCACACGGAACAGAACTATGTACTCGCCTCTTCCCCCCCTGAGAGAGAGAGAGAGACACTTTGGAAAAAAAAAATGAAGTATATTGTTTAACAAGGAACAGAAAACAAAAAAGGGAGGTAAGGAAAATAATATATACAAAGATTTGGGGAAAAGTACAAACAATAAAATATACAAAACCCTCAGAAATGGTTCCAGGGTCCCACGGAGTGAAAGGAGAACTTTCCTCTCCGAGCTCCAAGGCAGGAGTGAAATTAGAAACCACTCCCTGCCTCTTATCAGAGTGTGTGTGAGGGAAGGGGAGGGAATACAATGGTTCACCCCGACCCGGGGTCCTCCCAGTTGCTGGAAGGTCACGCCCCCATTCCAAGCCTCAAACCACAACAATAGCAAAAATAATTTTGTGTATCTGATTTTTTTTTTTGATATATATATTACCAAATAAATCCTAAAATGCTTTGCCATGTCATCTGTCAGAAGTTCTTTACAATATTGGGCTGAAAGAATGAGCTATATCAGTAGTCAACTGAAATGAAGTTCTTCTAGAACTGGAAATAACTGTACATAACTTAGAAAATAACTGGAAAATTCTACTTCAGTACCAGGTGTCATGGCTATATACATTGACGCTTTCATTATTTCACTGTTACAGTTCTGAGAGAAGGCAACAGAACTTCTGGGATGTCTGAAACAGTCTTAGAGTGTTAAGATGTCCTTTTATTACAGAGGACACCTTTAAGATGGTATTTTTTTGCATGGATAAAATGCCCCATCCTAGAACATGAGACTTTTCCTACCTCTTCTGATTACTTATTTCTAGTATCAAAGCAATAATGAAGTGCCTTAGCATCTGTGGAGACTAACGAAGGGAGACTGCATCCCCTTGCATGATTGTTTTCTATGCACATTCAAAAAAAAGAAACCCTGGTCACATTATCTGTGGATTGTTTCAGTGAGGAGAAATTGTTGATGAAAGCAGATGTCTCTCATGCAATACTAGTTAAGTTCAAAGGATGTATTAAGTCCAATCTCTTCATGCATTAGTGAGATCACAGTGAGCTTCTTTGCTGACATCAGCCAGCATTTTTTGAGGAAGCATTTGTCTTGAAATGCATCAACAGTCACTTTTTAGACTTTTCATATTTTTTTTTTCTTTTTCCCCCTCTGTTGCTGCTTCAGTTTGTTTTCCTTCTCTTCTGAGATTCCTTTCTCTCTCTCTTTCACGTATACCTCATGCTTTAGGCCTCTGGGCAGTTTCACATTTGCCTTAGTTTGTAGCACCAATAGTTGTCTAGCTCTGCATGGCCTTAGAATTGCTAGAGTCTTAATAGTTGTTGGAACTGCACATAGTGTCAGGCATCTCCTTCCATAGTGGGTCTTACTACTATTTTAAATTAGGTTGAAAATTATTCTTTTATGGTGCACAATATTAGGCTTTTGGTTCTTCAAGCTCTTGTCAGTCCTGTATTTGTGCTGAGTATCCTTCCTGGTACATCACTGATGTTATGCCACAGTACAAGCACAGCTTTATAACCTCAAGTAAGGAATTAGAAATAGTTAAGATAATAGGGAACAGTATCTTTATTCTTTACTTTCTCTCTTTTTTTAATTTCTTTTAATCCTGCAGGTTTTATCCTGTGGGTTCAGTGTCATACAATTTGTTCTGTCTACATTTCTGCTATGAGCTCTATGCTTTACCATGAAGAAAATATATATATATATATCGAGAGAGAGAGAGAGAGAGATATCTGTCCAGATCCCCTCATATAAATAGGATCAGCCTTAATCACCTCATACAAGATGGCTGTTTTAGACAGAAACAAACCTCAAAATAAAAAATGATTCTAGCTAGTCTCTGACACCTAGGTAATGATCTCATACATATCTACTGAACTGCTAATATAGTAGCACAACTTAGAAGTAAAATGTGACATATGTGGTGTGTTACAGAAATACACTCCTTAAACAAAAGAGTTTGAGTTTTACAAAGATATCACTGATGATTTCTAGTTTCTAGAAGTGCCTTTAAATGTGCTAGATTCAAAACTACTCACAAAAGACAACACTCTATAACAGGAAGAATTCAAATCTTAAAGGAGGGAAGCCTAAAAAAAAACCCAACCAACCAACAACCAAAAAAACACCCAAACAAACAAAACCCCCAAACAACCCAGAGAAACAAACAAAAAAGAGCAACCAACAAATAGAGGTAGAGAGAAATTGTGCTGATAGTGAGGTCTGGTAAAAAAAGTTCTGCGCTCACATACTCCATCATGCTACTCCTTGCATAATTATTTTACCTGATGTTTGTGGCTGGGTAGACTGGTTATTGTGATAGTTACCTGTTGATGGGAATCCTTGCTGTGAAGGACAGGGAGTCCTCATAACTAGCCACATGAACAGTCTTCCTCCCTTACTGCTTACCTATACTGACTTAAATTCTAATCTAGTTGAAAGGGCTGCATGGTGTTAGCACACAAAGCTTGAATATCAATGGGTTACTCCATCTGTACAATGTGCACTTAAGTGTGACTAGAAATGAGTCACTCGTACAAATACGTAATTGTCCCAATTAGGTGGCAGTGCATGGTTATGCTTGCTTCCCCTTGAATGATGAATTTCCTGAACAAAAAGGCATTTTGTTAATTTGACGACTATACTTACAAACCAACTGTTGTCAGCTTTTTATTGAGCTGTTTTCAGTGAAGGATAATGTATTGTGCTTAGTGGTTTGTCAAGTACTTAAAGGAATGATGGCTGCATGCAGTGACGTGTGGAAAGGATGTGTGGTAGCAGCTAAAGCAGCAAAACAGAGTGAAGAGTTTCATGTTTGTTCTTTCTACGTAACATTAATTCTGAAGTGAACATCTACTCAGGATTCCCTGCAGCTGCAGTGCTCTCCAAGGAATAAATAACAACATGTGACCAATTTTGTCTTCCTCCTTCCCACCTCGTTATTTCTATTCTGTGTGCTGGTTTTACTGCAGAAACAATGACTGCCTGTGACTTTCATTTTTTTTTTTTATTTCCCAGAAAATTCTAGCAGAGTCTGAAGTAAAGCTGAGAAAGTTAAAATTCCAGTGTAGGTTTGATTATGGTTTGGTTAGGCTATTTTTTTAAACCTAGTCTGTGGCAGGAACTGTTTCTGCTTATGTTAGTACACTTCACCCTTGGTACTAACTGGGTCTAAATGTCACTAGAAAATAAATGTGAAATCATAACTTTGATTATTTCCCCCTGGCCCCTGCTGCCAGCCATTTCTCTTGCAAAGGGCAAGTTGAAATTCTGACCTGTGATTTCTGGTTTTGTTGGGTTGTTTTTGTTGTTGCTGTTATTGTTTAAATATACTTACTTTTAGGGCATCATCAGTTTATCTCCTTAAGAATCCACAGTTATTTATATTCTTGTGTAAGCATAGCCACAGAACATTCCTATGGGAAGGGATCCTGGGCTACTGAACTTTCCTAGTAAAATAACAATATATGTACAGGATAGAGTCTGAGAACATATGATAATACATGTTTTAAGATACAATTGTGAAAATAGAGTAATTATGATGTTGAACCCTATTTTATTTATCCTCTTTCATTTACAACTGGTCTGTGTTATGGAAATAAAAAGAAAAGAATGGAGATAAGAGTGAGCTGCAGCCATTTGGAGGAGTACCTCAAAACAGATCTATCTGTTACTAGATAGGCTGCATCCCTTGCCTTGTTGTCCCATCTGCTTCTTGTTGATTGTTTCATGGTATGGACCATGTGCAGTCAACTCTCTGTTAGAGGAATTCCCCACAAATTAGAGAACTGGTACTAAGAACATTTAATGTGATGCTTTGTTTTGTCAGCTACAGGTATGATAGTAAAATTTGCAAAAATATCCACTAATAATAATAAAAAATATTTTCCCTTGGAAAAAATATGTTCAAAGACAAGTGAGAATATTTTTGCTCTCTGAGAGAGAATCAACTCTTTTTCCATCCCTAACTGGTTAGAATTATTTCATGGTGAGTTACAGACAATAATATCTGAGGCCTGCTGAGATCCTTCTGCATGGTTTCTGTATTTTTTTTTATTACTTTGTGTGTGCTATAGGCCACTGAAAATCACTTTGATGAAGAAAATTAATTCTAATAGTTAATGCATCTCTCTTCTCCTGAATTTGATATTACTGTACTATTTTGCAGAACACTTTCACAAGGAGATACGTTATTCTGAAAGCTTTTTGCTCTTGTGGATTGATCCAGACACCTTTCTTGCTAAGGTGAAAATACTAACTGCACTTTTTAAATCTGTGCCTTATGTAACTACTGGCGCTTCTTGGATATCTTTAAAACTGTTCTGAGATTGTTGTGCTTTGATAAAAGTCATTGTAATTCTTCCCACACTCTCAATTTATCACTGTTACAAACTGGCAGGGCCCATGGCCAAACTGGGAAAAGAACTTCCTAGCATCCCATCCCCTGGCATTTATAATACAAACAGACAGGAAGGCAAGTTTACTAGACTTATTTTTATGCTGCTGGAATCTTTAGTAATAGTAGCCATGTAGCATAGATGACATATGGAAGTGCTGGTAAGAAGCTTAATTTTTGTTCTTGGCTTCATACTTAAGACAGGGGTAAGGAACTGAAGAAATAGCTCCCTACCATTTAATGTTAATGTTTCTTTCCTTTGGTGGAAATGTGGAAATGTTGCTGTTGTGTTAATTCTTGTGTCATTCATGGATATTGGTATGCTTAGCTGCCTGTGGAGGGTGGGCAGGGCTAAGAAAAGGTTGTTGCACTAGAAGCCTAGATCTAGAGAAAGGAAGTATGAAAATCCTTTGCAGGGGAAAACCTAGAAGCAACTCGGTCTTGGAGACATGACTAAGGAAACAGTAGTGGATGAAAAAGGACGCAGGGTGACAGCAGATCATTCCATGTGAGGGTAGAGGACTTAACAAGCACTGGAAGGTTAGATTGGTTAAATTCTGTATTTTCAGCTCTCCTTGGAATCCTTTGTGGAATCTTAAAAGGTATTGGTATATACCTTTTGGTGTAAAATTGACAATGTAATGGTTATGTCTTTGTAATGGTAATTCCAAGCAGGAAGCTCTGATTGGGTTTTCTTTGTGTGTCACCCACTTGGGAGAGGAATATTGATTATAAATGTGGTAGGGCAGGAGAGTTGTGGCAGATGGCTGAAATGGCAACTTGTATGTTTAAGTCTAAGAAAACTTATTGAATTTCAGTCCTCCTGTTGATGATCTAGAAGAGGAACAGCAGCAAAACACTTTGCATTTTGGCAATGAGAGAACTCGACATGTGAATTGAAAAGCTCCTACTGTAGGAAGAAAAGTTTAAAGGTTCTTAGGCATCAATATTGTACTTGACTCAATGTTCTCAATGTTTTTTTTAAACAGTAATTGGTTGTCATTTGCATATAAAGGATTCCTAGTGTCAGAGTTAGTAGTTCTCTCAGTGCTTAGAACCAGAGGGAGAAGAAAGCTCTTTTTCATTACGCTCATGGTAAACATACTAAGGTTTATCCAGCGGTAGGGTTTTAGTCATGTTTATTGAAGCCGTTTCACAGAAGATTCTTTTAAGCTAGCTCTGAGTAACCTGTTGTGTCCCAGGTCTTCTGCTGTAAATGAATGGAAGCGTTGTAACTGCTTTCAGTCCTCAGGCCAGGCTCTGCAGTCATGGTGGGATTTCAAATGGATTTCAATTTGAAGCCCCTCTGATGCCAAAGCAGCTGGAGGAGGCAAGAAGGGAAGTAAAACATGTTGAAATAGTTGAATACTGGCTACCCAGGCAGTTTTGAACAAGAAGAAATTTCAACTTTGTGCCACAGTTGGGCAAGTATCGATTGTAGAGAACTGTTAAATCTTAACCAATGTTTTTCCTAGATATCCACTATAATTTTTGTCTTATCAGGCTTCCACTGTGGGAAGTGTCAGCCTTTCTTATTGTTGCATTTACCTTTCTCAAGAACAGTCACAAAACTGTAAAAATAAAGATGATCAATGTTTTTATGAACCTATTTTGACTATAGAACCTCAAGACTGAGTGTAGATATCCAGTATAATAATGGATCCAGAAAGTTTCTCCTTGCTTCAATCTAAACAGAGAAAAAAAAAATAACAGTGAGCCATGTCATGCTTGGCAGGTCATTTTCAGTAATGGAGGTCCTACCAGTTAGAGACAATCCCAAGCAGATGAGCTAAAGGCATTTGCCTGCCTAGAGAAATTGGAAAGAAGTGACCAAATAGTTGATGCACTTCAAATGACTATACGCTAATCTGACACAGGGGATTTAGAGATGTCTCTGCCTCGTTGCACAAGCCTAGCTTTTCTTTAATGACTGTCTTTTAGTTTATTTGCTAACCTAATTATATAATTCTAAACAAAAAAAAGTCCTCACAAATTTCAAAGTAGATGTTTGGTGTAGCACTTGCACCTGTCATCAAAACTTTTACACAGCTAGACTGATTTTTGTTATTGCTGTGGGTTTTCTTTTCCCTTTAGATGAAACATGTCTTACACCTTGCTTAGCTCTCATTAGTTTGCAGTGGCAATGCTGAAGAATGCTGCCAAGGACAATTTATTTCTTCAACTTTTTTTTTTTTTTCTTTTTTAAAAGAGGAAATTTAGATGGTAAATTCGTGGTGAACAGTTGCTTGAATGAGCACTGAAGACCTGTCAACTTAGCAAATGTAATTGAATCTGTGAGTACAGATACAGCATAGGTACACTTCATGGCCTATTTTTACTAGTGTAGTGACATTTAAAAACCTGAGATGATATCCTGGAGTTATATTGGAGGAAAAAAAAAAAAAAAAAAAAAGATATACATATATATTGCATTTGTTGCAGTGTGTGTCTTCAGTTCATTAATGCATGCTGCAGACCTCTAATTTCAGTGATCTCAGAGTTGATTCTGGATATTTGCCTGAATCTAATTCTGTGTTTTGGTTTTTGGATTTTTTTGTTTGTTTGGTTTGTTGTTTTTTTTCCTTGGTGTCTGTTCTGAGGGTAGTTTTATTTAATGTGGAAGAACCTTCTATATTTTATGATAGGAACATGTTAGGTTAAGTGCCAATGGAAATGGTGTGACTTGTTCCTAGGAATAGATTGAAAAACCTAAGAACAAAGAGGGATTAATAAAATTACACATTTAATTGTAGTTTTCACTTTGCTTTCTGAGGACATTTTCTACTTCATGGTAAAAAGAATGTGTTTAGGAATGTGCACTTCTGTGTATGTGTATACCTGTCTGTATAAATCAAATATATGTATGTCTAAAACAAGACCTTTTTATTGATTGAAATACGCTTTTAACCAAGTCACGCTAAGGTATAAATAAAAATGTAATCTGAATAGATGACGTGTGCTACTCAAAAGAGCTCAGAAGGGCTAAGTATTTGTGCTGTGTAGGATGCCTGTTCAGGAAATAATTAGTCCCTTTATCAGATAATATGTTAGATTCTTATCTTTGACTCCAGCAGAGCAGGATGAAATAGTGCTTCTTCTCTGTTACTACATTCTGGTATCCAGGCCCCAAATACCAGAGAAAAATGGTGAGGTCATAATAGCTATCTCAAATGCAGCTATAGATAATTAGTTGATTTAGTTTATTGAAAAAAGAGTTAAAAGGTATTTTGCCCCCCCCTTATTGTTAGGAAAATAGCAGGCATATGGTTAACATCAAAGATTTAGGAGCTTTTGAGCTATGTACATCAGAGGCACTTCTGAACAGTCTCATAAAATACAGTGTCACTGCTATTCCTCTCACAGTATTTGGAGCCTCCGCTTAGTGTGCACATCTTAAGGAAATTGTGAAGCAATCAAGCAATATAAGACCAATGAATGACTCATTCCATTCTTGGACTTAGGCAGTAATGGATGTGTGAAAGTCTGGCTAGAGATCTGTCAGCTCGCCATGGAAAAACAAGCACAACCTCATTTAACGTAGCATTTTTTCATGCAAATGTAATGACAAAAGAGTCTGTAGCTGTATGACTAGATGTCACTGTGTGGAAACAGACCAAAAGAGCAAAGAAATTCAGAAGTGTAGTCATCCATAGTCACTAAGGCTTCCCTTTTTTCTCTGCCTTCTAACTTTTTTTTATTAGAGCTGTCTACTCTCTCATCCTCTTACCTTGTAGAACTTCCCAGTCTGCACCTGAATGTTTGTTTAATTCAGTGTTAATCTGTGTGCATTGAGAATGCTATGCTTTATGTGAAAAAGGAGAAGGGGCTGCTGAAAGACATTACTACTAAGTGACATCTTCTAGTGACAAGAGTGATTACTGCATTGTGAATAGGAAGCAATGTTTCCAGGAATGACAGGGTTATGATGGAGATGGATTGCTTGAGTTTAGGGGAGCGGAAGTGTTGTGCAGTTAAGGTACCTGAGACCAAGAACTAATTTAAGCATAAGAGAAGGAAATATATCTTCCTGATATCTGTGTAGGTGAAAATGTGACAGCAGAGCTAAGAATGAAGTAGGCATCTCAAAGACTTGACTAAAAATGTCATTTCTGGAGGTTAGATATTGTCCAAGAGAAAGCAAGAGTTTTACTTATTTTATCCATGATCAACTCACCATGGAAGAGTTACAATGAAAAGATCATCTGTGAAAATAAATTTCTCCAGAGTAGCTTTTCTGGCATGATGAAATTCCCAGCAATTGTTTGAAACCATTTATTTTTTTTTATTCCAAAGAAAGACTAACAGTGACAATCATATTTTCTTTGTTTGTATTGAATTTTATATTTCTCTTTAAAGGATTAAAAAGAAAGATGTAGAACATTAACAAATCCACCTAATTTTTCAAACCACCACCTTAACCTCATCTACAAGTTTAGTTGTTAAAACCCACTAAGTTACGTGAAGGATTTATAAACTTAAAAGGCAGGAGGTGACCTTGGCATGTATTCAGTTTAGCAGAAGGAAGTTGAGATTGTCAGAGGTGAGACACATGCCAGACAGTTTTAGCAACTTTTCAGTAGTTTCTTTTAACACTGGACATACTTTCAGCACCAGTCTGCTCACTGTCAGGGTAATTTTTGACTTGTATTTAATGCAGTACTGAGGAACTTTAGAAAATTATCACTGGAGGAATGTCTCCTGCCAGTGTCTTTCCTTTTTTTCTTGTTCAAAGCATATTCCTTTTATTTGCTTGAGGATAGTGCTATGCACCAAAAGTCATACCTGGCTTTTAAATGCAGTTAAACAGGGTTCTATTTGTTTCACAGTTGAAGTGGTCATTGAGTGTGACTGCCTATCTTGAGGACTGTATCACCATTTATCCTTCCTGCTGTGGATCCTTGCATTTCTAAGTCATTGCCTTTGTGTTGTGACCACCCTTGGAGCTGTATCTTTGACATGATACTAAATTGCTAACAAGATAATTTCTATTCATGCACAAGTGCTGAGCACTCCCAGATGAGCAAGTCTCAAGGTATGCATGAAAAACAATAGTACCAGCAGGGGAGAATTATTGCTACACTGACAGCAGAAAATCATTGCTATGAAGTTGGTTACTAGGTGTTCATTGGTGCTTGGGTGGACACCCTCTTTATTTTACATGGGTAGTGACAGGTGTTAAGGTTCTGAGTGGATGTTGCTAATCAACCATGTCTGCAGAGCATGGAGGTAAACTGTGTGACTATGTCTTAGCATTTGTTGCAGAGGGGCCCCTATGATCAGATTTTTCATGAAATGTAGGTTATGTAAAACTGAAGTAACACAATATTAAGGCAAGTATTTTAATGACTTTTTAAAGAGGCAAGCAACGTCCTATACAGAGTGCTATGGACTCATATACAGAATCATTGTTCAGCTTTTAA
>NW_008601045.1:4438-19770 GCF_000691845.1 Merops nubicus | reverse complement strand
TACAGTGTTTGAGATCCAGGTGATACAGGAGTGTCTAGCTGCTTGAGAACCTGAAAATAAAATTAGTGGATAAATTGGTCCATGGATTTTTATTGTTCATGAACTTTCAAAAAACAAAGTAGATTGATCTAACTTTTTGTTTTCTAAACATGTTATAAATTCCTATTAATCTACCCATTGAATCATTTGTAGCCATATGAGAGGGTGGTAGGAGGCAGTTTTCTAAATTCACCTGGAAATGTGAGCTGTAGGCTGGGGTCAAATACAGGTTTGTAACTTACTGTGGTATTTTATGCATGGGTTACTCACTTTCCATACCTCCTCCCTACAAATTTATTCAGTTGCAGCATATTTTTTTTTTTTTTAAAAAAAGTTACTTCCTCACTGCTGGATACAACCAGACTCATATAGGGGAAGCTAATCTGGGATTGTAGAATGGGCAAAGTCAGGGCTCAGAGCCTTTTAGAAGCAGCTCAATGGATAGGTAAAAGGTGGTGTGTAGATATCACTGGAACATCAGAGGAGAGATTAAGGCACCCAGTTGGTGAAAGAGGCAGCAGGGTGACTCAGGCTTCTTTGTATCTTTGAATACAGAAGAGAAAATTATAGAAGAGCCCAGTCTGTAAAAAGAGATTGTAGTGATTGCTTTGATTAAAAGAGGAGCTGGAGAATACTCTCCGCACAACTTTCATGTAGTTAAATAGGATTTATATTATTCATCAGTGATGGTGTTACAGTTAAACCACAAGGGTATTTTCTGTAGTTCTTTTCTCATCATTAGTAATTAGAATGATATTTGCCTGTCAATATAAGTCATCTCCTCACTAATTAGCACACTACTCTGATGCGATGTGTTCACTGAAGCTAAAGAAGTAGAACTGTGTCCATGACTCATGCACAAATGCAATTTGTCTCAGAAAGCAGGAGGTCTACACCACAGTTTAATCTGTAAGCAGAAGAAACAGGTTATTTCAGAAAGGAAAGGGTTTTAGAGGCTAGGATTCCAGTACTTCAGTCTAATCTACTGGAAATCAGAGGTGAAGGCTCTCCTGATTTCAGTATTATTGGGTAACCTTTGAAAATCTGAGTGCTTAGAAATCTTAACTTAAGGCATTAAGATTTTTTTTTTTTTAATCTATAATTGACTCTAGTAATGACTTCCCACTAGCAGTTTTTTAAGTGTATGTTATGTTAATATGCATATTCATATTTGTGGATATCATAGGCAGCAGAAAGGTGACTGGTCTTTTGGTTTTCTGATAGGAAAATTGTTTGAGATAAATCAATTTCATTTTTGTCTCTTTTCAATTTAATTCTATGAAAATTATATACTGCTTCCTCTTAACAAAAAATATTTTTAACCTAATTCTTTACATGGTTTGAATTTCCTACAACATGAGCAGTCTTCTTCAGAGTGATTTGGAATAAATTGTTTCTAAAAAATAAGTGACTGACTTGTGCTGTCCTTACTTCTTTTTCTGAACTTTTCTTCAACTTGAAAGGCTTCTTCCCTGAGAACTGTGAGATGCCCATTATTTGTTACATTGGTGCATATGCCATTACATTATATGTTGCTGTGTTCTTTGGTGAAAAGGGCTGAGAGGACAAACTAGGTAATGCACCCTTGAAGATGTCAGGAGGAACAACAGTTGGAGATAAAGAAATGTCTTTATAATAAATAAAATTGTACATAAACTATAAGTTTTTCAGCTTCTTAATTGTTGAAATCTTTCTCTTGTTATCCAGTTGTCACAAAATCTTCTGGCTACCTATGTAGTGTCTGAGTGTGCAGCAAAGCCTGAGAGACCCACATGCAAATAAAAAGCAAAGGAGGGAAACAAGTCCTTTTTAATTGTCTGGTTGTAGGGTCTCATTTTCGTGTCTCACACCACGACCTGTGCCCCTGATACTATGTTTCTACTTCTGCAGAAGACAAATGTGGAGTAAAAATTTGGAAGGAATAAGTATTTAAAAACTAAAATGCTTCTTAGAAGCAACAATTAGAATCTTTCTGTGAATAATCTGGGGGAAGGGAGGGTGAGAGGAACCAGCAATGGCCAATCCCCATTTTGTGGTTGTGTTAGTTTCAGTTTCTATCCCAAACTTTTTTTTTTTTTAAAATTTTTGTTTTTCCTTTTCATATCTCTAAATGAAATGAAGAAAACTGAAATCTCAAGTTCTGCATAATTAGAAAAGTCCTTTGTTGGCCGTTGAGTCAGAAACCTACTGACCAGAAAGAAAATGAGTAACTGAAGTTACCTGTGGCATTAAGGAGGGATCTGAAAAAAAGAGGTCGAATGCTACGTTGACTTGAACATAGCAAGAGTGATCAATTTCACCCATCCTCTAGAAGGGTCTAACCTTGTTTTTGTTCTTCCAAATAAAGCAAAAAGGGGGAATTTTTTGCAATGCAAATAGAAGAGGTAGTGCAGCATTTTGGGCAAAAAGGAATATTTTCCTTTAATTGTGGCCAGATTGCTCAGAGTGGACTTGGTAAAATATTAGTAAAAAAAAAAAAAAAACTTGTGCTGCAAAACCACAGATTTTTCTAAACAAAAAAGAAAATTAATTCCTAGTAAATTAATTTAGTAAATTGTTCACCCCAGATGCTTTGTTCAATTTTTATTTTTGACAAAGAGCTATGTGATTTCCAAATTCCGTTATTTTACTTAACAAATGTTACAATTTCAGAAAGAAACAAAATAAATTACCTAAAATGATGGGTATTTACTGCCAGCACAGTCATCTTTAGTCTAATGCTAAATGATTTCTCTTCACTCAACTTTTCAAAATTAGTAATAAACTCTAAAATTTTTATGCATGCAGTTGTAACAGACCACTGGTGCTTGAAACCTGGAATTTCAAGATGAGTAAAGTAAGAGATGTTGAAATTCATTAGTGATGAGCTTGTTTATGGTGTCTGTAGGAATTAAGTGTAATTTGGTTTATTTTTTTTAACTCCACCTTTTCATCAAAATATTTGAGGAGAGAAGGAAGAAATATGTTCCAAGGATGGAGCTGGAAGTGGAATACTTAAAAACAAACTCAAGTGTTTCTTTGCTTTCTTAATTTTCATCTTGAAGACAGAAATGTTAGTAAAAATGATAATACAAAGGTGAATATTCATAGAAAAATACCTAAAGTAAACCAGACAAATTTCATACAGAGTGAAAAAAAAAAATCTATCAGTTGCTATTAGCAACTGTTGTAAAATGCTTTCCATTGTAACTCCCACTTTTCACACATCTACGGTTTTCCTTAACATTCCCTCTCTAAAATAGAATTTCTAGGGTTTTCCTCTCAATCCTTACCCAATCAAAAGACAATGTGAGAAATATTGTCTAGATTATTTTTTTCTATTGTTTGTTTTTAACGAACATGTGAGAAAATTATTTATTATTTGAACTAGATGTATTAATAATCAAAGGTATTTGATTTTTCCAGTATAAATTATAGATGTGGTAATTGCAAGCTTTGAATGATCATGTGAAAATTAAGTTTAGTTCTTTCCTGGCTTTGAAATCTTTTCATGGTATTGAGACCATTAATATCTGACTATTGTGGAAATTTTTTCATCTTCAATAAGATCAAATGTTAGTCTTTAGATCTTCTAAGGGCTCTCTAAAGCTTTTGTAAGTATGCTGTTAGTGTTTGGATTTTGTGAATAAATTAATCTCTGACATCTTTTCCTTCAGGGTGCTTTCAGGGTAAGGGAGGCAGGCTAAAAGGCATTCTCTTCCTGGAGTACAGTGTGCTTGTTGTCAATCTTAGTGTCCTGGACCATTCTGTCAGTGGCCAGCAAATTAATGTTTTATGATTGCTCCTTAACCCAAAATAGATTTTATTTTGTAAAATCATAATTAATAGGTTTGGAAAGGACCTAAAGAGGTCAGGCACTCATCTCTCCTGAAACTCTAACACAAAAGGTTTTTACATCTTTATGTTCAATAGATAAAGCAAGTTAAAAATAAATAGAGCGAGGGGAATTCCATATAAGTTTTAATAAAACTTAATGAAAACTCTATACTGTTCTGTGTCCAGAATTCAAGGAAGACAGAATTGGTTTTCTTCCAATATAATGGCTGTTTTTCCTTCTTCAGGATTCATCCTGTTGTCAGAGAATCTGAGGACTCCAACTGCATGATAATGCAAGTAAAAATTAGGATGGATCAAACAGAAGCTTTTATTAATTATGGTCACAGTGAGAGAACAGCGTTTCCCCCTCAGCATACCTGTCATCTACCAGGTGACTGCAGAGACCCAACCTATAGACTTTAAGAGAAAAGGAAAGAGGTGAGGAAAAAAGAATCATTTCAGTCTGAACAAAGCCAGATACACATCCCCAGGAAGAATGAACTCAAGCAGCTTTCTAACTGCCACAGCTTAAAGAATCAAAGAGTAGATAACCAGGCAGTTTGGGGAGGTGTCTCTTGGTGGAGAGAGAAGGAGTGGCACACCCAATGTTATCCTATTTCAGAAGTGGGGAGTTGGAAACAATCTCAGACACCTGGCTTTTGGTTAAAAGTAAGGCTGTTTTAGTGAAGATAACTTCTTAGCCATACCTCTCAAAAGTTAAATATTAATAATTTGGCCATCACATTGTCTTTCCTTCAGTCTTTCCTCACAGTTCACAGGTTTTCTGGGTCTTGTTGGTCTTCATTTATGTCCTGTTTGTTTTTTTTTTGGTTTTTTTTTTTTCAGTGATGTCTTTTTGTTTTTTTGGTGGCTGTTCATGGTGATGGGTTGTTTTGGTGTTGTGAGGGGTTTTTTTTGTTTGGTGGTTTTGTTTTTGTTTTTTTTTTCTGGAGGACCATAAGATAGTCCTCCATATGATTTATCCTACTTTTTTGTTTAAGTAATTTTTGCTAAGCAGAACACCCTTCTGCAGCTTCCATAAGAGCACTGCAGAGTGTGTAAGAATTGACTGATGTCTTTTATAGGCTAAACACCACTTTGTACATCTCAGTGTGATGTTTATCTTTCCCTGTAAATACGTAACAGTACTTACTTATGTTGAGTTAGTGATCCATATAATGTGTAAACTGTGTTCTGCAAAAATATTACCTAACTTGTCACTTTTCATCTTCTTTTCTAGAAAATATGCTGTGCTCAATGGGGCAGTAGTCTTGTAAGAATTCATATGTTTCTAATTAGGATGAACAATTAAGATCTCATGTGACACCACTTCTTTCAAAATGAGAGGCTTGCTTTCTGTGCATTTCCCTCTTTTGTCATAGGAAAATATGTTGTGTTTTTGCAGTGACTCCCATCCCAGACTTCAATATTTTTTACAAACATTAACTAGGAAAAGTCAGCATTGATTTTTTTTTTTGGTAGAGATTCTGGGACCTTAAGGGAAATGGTTTCTTTATTATGAGTGCAAACAGGTTAAACAATTTCCCATATGTTGTCTAGCATTAGCCGATAATACATAAAGTTCAATATAATTTTTATTCTCAGTGAAGCTAATGAGATTAGTCATAGAAAACAATCTTTTCTAGCCGAAAGGATCATACTTTTGTAAGGCTTGTCTAGCAGTTGAAATGCAACTACAGAGGCTTGTGTGATTATTATCTAGGTATTGTTAAGTACATCAATCATTATTAATGTTTGGTTTTCAGGATCAACCTTTTAAGTGTCTTAGATTAGGAAAGACATTATTGGTTTAACAAATAAAACCCCCATCTCTCTCAAAAACTGTCTTTGGGGACTGATTTCTTTTAGTTTCAAAGCATGGAGGGCCACCATAATGTCACAGCTAATGTGCCAAATAACTTACATGGACTGGACTTCATCTAGGAAAACTGAAATATTGTTTTTCTGTCAGAAAGATGTTTTTTTTTGTAATCTTCTTCCATCCTTATTTACTATGATCTTCCTTTCTACCTGAAAAATGTTGTGGAATTTTTAGTGGGTCTGTTGTGTCCTTATCTGATATTTGTGCCATTAGACTTCTTTTCACCAATAATAGACATTTCAACTATTCAAGTAGCGAAGAAGGAAATAAATACTGAACCTGCACTAAGTTTTGCTTTGTTTTTGTTGCTGTTGTGCATAATTCTAGCTGAAGAAGATGCAAAACACTTGACATGTTGCAGAAGTCTTGCTGCAGGCTCTTCTCTAGTCAAAAGTCTATTTGATACTGAGAGTGAAACCAAGATGTCATCTTGGGAGCCATCACTGCATTTCTTCAAATGCATTTGCTTATCGCTGTAACAGGGTTTCATGCAATGAAAGGAAGATTGAATTAAAACAATGGATTACTTTTTAATAATATTTGACCCAGAAAGCACTAGGGACATGTGTCTTGCTCTGTGAAGTATGATGCTCTGATCCCACTCTTTTCTCTAATTTAGAAAGCTGTGGCACTGACACGGCAGGACTGTAATTTAAATACTTAGAACGCAAGTTCTGGTGATATAAATCCAGCAAAATGTAGCTGCTAGCAAAACCATGCCTGTTCAGACTGCATATGCTTACTACTAATAAAGTTTTCCCACGAGGTGTATCTTAACTTTCTCAGTTTTCTTTATGTAATGTTTAATTCAAGCTTTAGTCTTAGTTAATACTGGATATTTATTTTTACTATTATTATTTTATTACATAAATTTTGCACGTAGACTTTTTTGTTACACTAGACCCTGTTTGACTAACAAGGGAAGGTGCTGCCCTGTGATACTCAGTCTGCAAATTTAAGGAAAAAAAAAAAAAAAAAGACTTGGCTGGAAAGAATATGTTGTTCTGTGGGCCTCAGTCCTTGTGTACAGCAAAATATTTCTCATAGTTGCTCATTATTTTCTAGTGCAAGGGGACTAATCTATTGTTTGCTCAAAAATTATCAGTTCAGCTGTGAAACAGGAATATGTGAAAAAGTAAATATTAACCATTTGAACTTTGACAATGCACTTTTACTTGCAGTTGATAATGTACAGTTTAATTCTGAAAGATCCTGCTCTTCTTTAACTGTCTACCCCATGTATATCATTTCAACTTAAAAAAAACAAAACAAACAAAAAAACCAAAACAAAACAAACCACATATAAAAAGCAAATAGCTGAGAAATTTCATGTCATTGTATGTAGCAGTAACCAAATGCTTGATTTTGCATTTTTATTTCAATGACTGTGTCACTTAAACTGCTATATTCACTTACCTCCTCTCCCCCAGTGAACTCCTCATGATACAAGAATCTTTCTTTTTTCGGTTCTAGGACAGGCTTTTTGAGACAGCATGATCACAGCTGCATACAGTATTCATTAAGTGGCTACACTAAGGATTTGCAGAATATGAAAATAGTTTGTTTTATTCCCTCTTCCTGTCTGAAGAATGTATTGAGCTGATATATTTATAGAACTTGCCACAATATTGTGCGCTGGGAGGCTTCACGGCGTTTTTAGTTAGAAGTTTAGTTAGAAGTTAGCTCTCCTCCAAACATTTCTCTATTATTTCCTTAAGTGTGTGGAACTTACTATGTCAATTCCTACCTGAAAGGCAGGAGCAGAAAAAAAATAGATTCACTGTGTAAATATAGTTGCAAAGCAGTGTATTAAATACCGTGAAGGCAGAGTTTCGCTCTAAAGCTGGCTCCACATCAAACAATTTTAGGGATTGATTTGAAAAATGGAGAGACATTGAAATAATAAGTGGAAACTTAACATAATAGATATGTACATGGGAGGATAGTTGATGTATACAGCTGAGATCAAAGTTACCTGATTTGCTAAAAGAATCAGTGTTTGCTGAAACACCTTGAAATAAGTGTCATTTTCTTCGTAGTTCCAGCAAACAAAGGTGACCTGCTAAGATGAAGAAAATAACAAGGGAGCAACTATTTCAGACTTGATTCTTACAAATAGCAAGGACAGAGCTTAGAGACTGAAAGCAGAAGGCCATTAGGATGAAAGTGTTCTGAAAACACCTTAGAAACATAATACTTCAAAAGACCACTTGGACCACTGAGTACCATCTCTCTGACCATAAGGAAAAGATGGAAAGATAGCAGAAAATCAGCAGCAATGAGCATTGAAAGGGAGACTTCAGCCAACTTATAAAATAATTAGTTTCACTGAAGTCATTTAAGGGATAAAGGTCTTGGGAAAGGTTCCCTAAAGAGGCAGTATCAAAAGCACACCACCAAATGATGTTCATGTAAAGCACAGATAGGAAGTACATTAAGAGGAAAATATAGTTTAATTAGAACTTGCTAAAATCAGAAAGTACTATATTGTAAGTGGTAATAGCACCATCTTGCTATTGGCATGTATGAAAGGGTGGCACAAACACGTAGGGACAAAATTAAAAAGATGTTGCAAGTTCCAGTGACAAAAAGACATTAGAAGACCATAAAAGTGTTCTGTTCACCATACTGGGTGTTGAAATAAAAGAAAGGAAAACCATACATCTGTTGCTTAAATGGGAGGAAGAGAAAATAATGGGTAACTTAAATGAAGCTAAAATGCTCCATTGTCTTCTAAGTTTGAGGCCTTCTAAAAAAAAATGTTACTTATAGCAATTTAGCATAATTAAAATCAACAGTAGGGATAAGAACATAAGCCAGAATAGGAAAAGCACAGTCTAAGAATATTTATCCCAGTTCAGTGTATTTAAGTCAGCAAGGTCTGATGAGGTTTACCTACAATCCCTCAGGAACTAACCGAATCAATGGCTCAGAAACCAGCAGTGTTTATCTTTGAGAGCTCATAGAGGATGGGTTGGCCCCAGAGGGCTGAAGAAGGGCAAACATAGTAATTAATCTTTCAAAAGTGAAAAAGCAAGCCTGACTGATCTAACAGTCTTTCTTTCCTGACTTCAAGAGTTTAAAAGAGGCTAGAGCAAATTAACAAACTACAGCTTCTTAAGAACGTAGAGAAGAAGAATAAGCCAATATGATTTTGCCATGAAAAAACAATGTCAAACCGATGTAACTTCATTCTGTGCAGGAACGTTTACCTAGCACATGAAATACATCAAGGTCTTTGGTAGTCTTGTATGTGACTTTCAAAAAAAGGAAGTTGTAAGCAGTGCAAATGCAAGATGACGCTATGATAATTATGCCTTATTGGTAACCCTGTTTACAGTAGTCATCACATGTTCTGTCATTTCATTAAGAAGCAGGGATTACGGTCCCTAAGGATTTAAAATTACATCATTATAAATTTTCTTTGCTATCTGAGCACAGTAAGATGAAATTGGATAAAAGCAAATATAAAATGTTGATTTATATTCCTATTTAGGAAAAAAAAAAAAGAAAGAAAGAAAATGGATTCCAGACTGGAAAATGTAATAGATGTGTTGAAAACAACATCATAGAAAATCACCTGGGACTTGGTGTTGAAAAGGAAATAATAGAACAGAAACTGCATGACAAGTTAACAGGGTAACCACACACATACATATTAATTCACTACAGTATGAAATCTAAGACTGCAAACATTTATTTCATTCTCTTCATCAGCAGTGGAAAAATCTTACACGAAGCTTTATTTTCTGTTTCATTTTCTGTTTCATTCTGGCATCTGGGTTTCAAGAAAATGTTGGACAAAGTCTGTAAGAAGCTGACAAAAGTAGGAATACGTGTAAACTTTTTTTTTTTTGATTGTTGGAATATCTACATTTGAAGAGTTTGGAATAAGAAACGTTGGGATGAGATGTGATTGTCTTATGTAAAAACCTTTTACAAAATGGAGAGTATTGCCATTTGCATTTGAGGAATCAGCTGCCGAAGCCAAAGCAAGATTTAGTTAAGGCATACCTAAGAAAACTAGTTGGGAGAAACTGGATGTAAACAGGAGACTTTCTTGGTACAAGAATGGCTAAGTACTGGACTGGGCTGCTAATTGTGTCTGCTGGGAGGGGATGTTAGAACAGGTTAAACAAGCATGGGATTATCTTAACTTTTTTGATGAGGGAATTGTTTGAGGTACTTTGGCTCTTGTTTTTAACACAAGGCACAAGATACAATTTAGTAGATCATTCGAAGGGTGATGCATTTTTGAGTTTTTATTCCTGCTCCTAGATGATGTGAGTTGATCCTTGAATGCAGATTGCTGCAGTGTGAATTGTCATGGGCAGGAATATGCTTTTGCTGAGAGCCTATGCCATGAGAGTTTTTGCAGGTGGATATTTTTTAATACAGCTGATAGTCAGCATTCCCTATTTTAATCAATATTTTAATGTTAAGTACGTGTCAGCAGAGCTGATGGTGTTCTTAGCTTTGACACATTCTTTTTTGTAAAGGCACCTCCATAACTTTCAACTGTGTTGTACCTCAGAAGGATCACTGTGAAGGTGCAGCAGAGGACAACACTGTGCAATCTGCTTTAGGTTCTGTTTGTATTAAAGTAACTTCCTGCAATAATGACAATTCTGTTGTCCCCAGCATCAATCACGGAGGCAGAATCTGAATTCCTTCCAAAGGAAGAAACCTGCCTCTTTCTTGTAATTTGTGGAAGAGCACATTTTTCTGTCTTTAGCTTATATTTTAGTTTTCTTTACATTCTGGCTTTGACATCATACTTCAGTTTCTTTCTCTTCACAGAGTGGCAGTGGGAAGTAGCAAGGATCTTTGTATATAAAGTTATGAAACAACATTTTTCTGGTGTTTTCTGAGGGTCTGTATAGCTTGTCCCCCACCCCAACAGCCATGGTGCTGTACCTACAAGCAAGAACAGGAAAGGAGCTAGACACACTGAATATGACAAAAGAAGAGATCTCTTCTAGAGATTGAAAAAATTTACTAGAAACCACCAAAACAGGAAGCCAAATGCTAAGACCTGCATCTAGTCAACCAGGCAAATAGGTCATAACCACTGCTACTCACACTCCAGTTTAGATACCACTGCTAATCACACAACAGTTTAGATGCAAACTCTCTGCTTTGTTTTTATGGAAGAGGATAATGGCATTTATCTCATCTCCCAGGGGAGGTGTAAGGATTATGTTAAATAAGACATTGTGGCTAAGAAGCTTCAATAAAAGGAGTCTTTACTAGATTGTAGGAACACGCCAGCACATCTTCATGAGCTTCGTGAGTTAAGTGTATCTGTCTAAAGAGTAAAATAAGGAAACATAAAATGTGGCAATGACTTCGGTGTTTTTTCATACTGCTTCAGAAATCATTTTACTGCAATCAAACACGTGTGTATACCCATAAACATAAGCACACACATGTATGCATATATACGTGTATGCATCCATGTGCCTAGGTATATATACATGTATATATGCACACAAGTTTTTTTTGTGTGTGTATATCTATATCTACACACAGAACTAGAGAGAAAACAGAAATTATTAATGATGCTTTGACAGCAGTTTGCTATGGGTAAAAATAAAAAAAGAGCTTAATGCTTCAGTAAAGGATTAGCTTGGAAAGGCAGAAAATGTTACAGAAAATTAAAATAAATCCAAGAAAGGATGGAATGATTCAAGAAAATATCAGAAACCTTGTCAATTTTAATGAGAAAAGTGTAATAAAAATATTTAAGGGCCACAGGGGTAATATATGGAAACTGTAATTTCCTGAACTTCCCACTCAGTGTTGGAAAGTAGGATATCAGGAAGCAACCAAGTTAGAATATTCTAAATCGGAGAACAGACTCTAGTCCTCCTTTATACCAAGACAGTAGAATCATGATATTATCTGGAATAAAATTTGTAAGAGAAGTATTAATGACTATGCTCCCTAAGGAAGGATCATTGAGGCAGAAGCAATGAAGAAGTTGGAATAAACTTTTGCAATTATGCTCATCTCTATGATTGACACAGCAGGTAAACAAAAATAAGAAATAATTGATCTGTATGAGGCACTAGGGGAGTATACATACTTTGATGCTGCTGAAAAAGTGCTGAATCTCACCCAGCACATTGTAAATGTGGGAAAGTGGGAAGAAAGTGCTTTTTTTAAAAAAAATGAATCGAGGTAAATATCCTAATAGGGGAAGTTATATTGTTGTGAGTCATTTGCATAGTTTTACATGAACCGTTAGAAAAATTCCTTACAGGTTTCTCTTCTATATATCAGTTAAATTGTTTGTAAGGATCTGACTCTATAAGGCACTATGGAGGCTTTTTTTAGACATTATGAAGAACAAGCAAGCTGTGTCCCTTTCTGACAGTGTTTAAGTATGATATGTATTTACACTACAGAAATGATGTATCCTTTGGTAAATGAATTTGTGGTAGGTCGGCACTAGTCCCATTAGTCTGTTTCTGAAAGGGTTACTTGGAACATGGCAAACTTTGCTTTAACAACAGCCTTCGTTCAGGTAGTCATTCAAGCACATGTTCTCTCCTGTTCTCTCTCAAGGACTTACATTTTGTCCTGAAATTAAATACTTCACCTTCTGGATACTTCAATTCTTGTAATAAGTTTTGGCTATGTTTAAGGCTGTGGCAGCTTTTTGCTGTCATTAGCTATAGACCAGTGCTGGATCATAGTGACATCGTTCATCTAGTGGATGTCTGTCTTTCTCTGGTAAGTTGTTTATATTTAAATTGTTGCAGTAAAGATAACTGATAGCTGTGCTTATGTTTATCAGTGTTGCAAGAGAAATATTTTACACTTGGCAGAGAATTTCTCGAGTGTTGCTATAGGTTTAACACTTCCAAAGAAGATTGGTATTGAGATTGGCAGTCACTGTGCAAGGAAGCCTGACCTCAGAATGCTGAAAACTCTATACCTATTTTCAGAAGCTCGTTTTGCACTAAGCAAAGTCTGCCTGAATGTTTGCTTAAATGGATTTTCCAGTAGGAATAAACCTTTAAAGCTTTCAAATGACTGTGAGGGCTTTCTTCTCTGGAAGACAGAATTCAGGGTAGCTTTTACTGGCCAACTCATTTTGAAGATTAGGATTTGTTATTTGAAAAGTCAAAATCAGGCTCTTAAAATGTAAATGATTATAGGGAATTTCCTCTTCCTATAGTTTTGCTCTCAGCTAAAAAAGCACTTGGAAGAACTATTGTGAAAACGGGTAAGGGATATGAATTATTAGCCAATATTTCACGTGTGACTAGCAGAGGTTTTTTTTACTTTTATTTTGGTTTTTACTTTTAAGACCTGTTGCTAGGTAACTCAACCAAAATGATTTAAAAAACAAACAAACAAACAAACAAAACAAAACACTGTCTTCCTGCTCCTCTCCCATAGCTGGTAACTGTAGCACCAGTAACTCAGTCACTAGAGGATGAGCAGGAAAGACGTGATTTCGGATCCTGATTCCTTTGACACTAATGGGAGTCTTGCCATGGATTACAGAGGCAGAACATTTCATTTGTCAAGAGAGGAACAAATTGTTTGCCTTCTGAAAAATAGTAATTCTGGTCTTCTGAAAGCAACAATGATAGCTCTGTGTGAACTAGAGCAGGGAAAACAAAAAGCAGAGTAGATTATTCTCTGGTCTCTGATTGACTCTTTAGATATTGCAAGTGCTGGACAATTGTGGGGGTTTTTTTGAGCTGGTCACACTTGATTTCTCTTGGTTCTGCATTTAAATAGAAAAGCCTAACTCTGGGGCTCAGGGAAAATTACAATCATAGCTGTTGCATGAGATCTGTATTCAAACAAGCATCTGAAGCTCTTTAGCTGCTTGCATATGCAACTTGAGTAGCCAAGCTGCTCAGTTTTGTTATACTCTCTGTATATTTATCACTTAAAGAAGGTTCTCAGACTTCTGAATGGCTAAGAAACCACACTTCTGGATAACCCTGTCTTACATTACTGACGTGTCTGGCAAGTATGTGTAGTTTGCCCTGCCTTTTTTTTTCCCATTTGTCTTCCAAAACTGAAGACCCGTTATTCCTTGTTCAGGAACTGCAGTTCGGTTTCTAGTGCCGTGGTTGTAACCTTTTCCCCTCGTTACCTTGATTGGTCATATACCATTAGTGTCAAGCATTTTTCACTGGATTTTGGTTTTTTATTCTCAGATTAAAAAAAAAATAAGAAAAAAAAATTCATAATAGTTCTTCAGCTATCTTTTCATCTCAGGGGGAGGACCTATTTGTATAGACAGATCATTTTTACTTCATTCCTGAGGGGTTGGATCAGTCATTGAATCACATCTGAGACTGGGACTTGTACAGGGTTTTATACTTTTAATTGTAGATGATGACTTAGTGTAGCCTCTGATATTGTCCAATCAATCAACTTGAAATAAAATAAATCCATTTATAATTAGTTCTCCTTTTCTTTATTTCTGTATGAAGTAACAGAATATACTGTATTTTTTCTGGGCTTACAGTGAAATTTCTGAGCTCTATTTTGAATATTGTCATGTTCTCTTTCTTGAAATGAATTACACCATCATCTCTTGGTTTGTATCAGTGCAACTTTTTAAAACAAAAGAAATTTCCAGAAAGTAGTGAAATAAATACAGGGGTCCATAACTTATTTACAGAGCCTGACACCCTTACTGAGCTACCCTCAAGGGTTCAAAAGTAGAAACTGGTAGCTTTGAAAGACCAAGAAGGGTTATTGAGAGCAACAAAATATTATGAGTTAACACTGAAGGAAGGTAATTTAAGAGCCTGGATTAGCACTATGACTTCCTTCTTTGTAGCCTCTGCTTCCCCTGGCCCTTCAATTCAAAGTGGCACTGCTGGTGCCAGCTTGATGCTACTTGACTTCTGCTTCACTCTGTGGAAGAGATGTCTCCACCTACAGTATAAATTTAGCATGCTTCGCTAAGATAGTGAAGTAAGTTAAGTAAAGCTGCCAGGCTTTACTTAATTTACTTCAGTTCTCCTTCAGAGAGTTCATATTCTTTGCATTTTAAGTTTCATTCATAATAGGATGCTTCCGGCTTAAAGTTGTGTGGCACCTTTCCATCTCATTTTATGCCAGCACAATTCTGCATTCTTTGCTGCTCAGTCAAGGTTGCAGCATCCTGACATTTCTGTCACAAAAAAAACCTGGACCAGAAAACTTTGTTCTTATATAATGCAAGTGTTTTAAGGAATCAATCTTACCTGCAGCTAATTATCACCTGTCATCACAAATCATTAGAATTTAAATTATCTGCATTAGATTGCTCTGTATTTATTTTTTTCTTAGCTGACAAAGTGAACTACACATACTTGTAGCATATTCTCTGTTTTAGGGACAAAATGTGCTGGATGTTGAAGAAAGCAAGTTATCAAGTACTCAAATTATCTATTTTTTTTTTTGTGTACCACACACTCCTTTGTGAATAGGTACCCAGAAGGTACTGTTGACTCATGGTTTTGGAATGACATTAGAGCTCCTTAAGTCTGTTCTCCATTGAGCCACTTCTGTGGTTTATGACCTTTGCCAAATTGTAGGATTTTTGTCTCTTTCTTTTTTTTTTTTTTTTTTT
>NW_008601045.1:0-4300 GCF_000691845.1 Merops nubicus | reverse complement strand
TGTGCACCACACACTCCCTTGTGAACAGGTACCCAGAAGGTACTGTTGGCTCATGGGTTTGGAATGACATTAGAGCTCCTTAAGTCTGTTCTCCATTGAGCCACTTCTGTGGTTTATGACCTTTGGCAAATTGTAGGATTTTTGTCTTTCTTTTTTTTTTTTTTTTTTTCCTGTGATGGAACGGGACCTTACTGTACTTATTTCCTTTAAAATTAATGAATGTTCAGGTAAGTGTAATGTATTTCAGCTTCAGGATTGTGTCATCTGATTTTTCTCAAGCTAGTATTGCAGCTAATAATTTTTTTTAAAAAAATATATTTTTTTTTCTGGTGATTCTTTAAGTCAAAACTATGTAGCATGCACATAAAATTAACTGATTTGCAATTTTTAATGTGTCATGGGCAGTGTGCTCAACTTTATGCTCTCAAGCTTAGGGATAAGTTTGTATTTTCAAGATGCAAAACTAAAAAGTCTGAGACAAGACCAACATAAAGAAGGGAGGAGAAGGGAGTCAAATAATGACTGCTGATGAATAGTCTGTCATGCAAACCTCATTGATATTTTCAGTCTCATGAATATATTCTTTGTAACTCTTAAATACTACTAAATCAGTCATGAAGATTATAAATTGTAAAAATGAAATGCTGTGATGCAGTGGTTTAAATGTTCATACTGTTTTGAATACTTGTGTGACCTTTACAAGTTAAAAGAAGGTTTCTATGTTTAGTATGCACAACTCAACACACAGGTTAACTTCCCAGTCTAATGAGAGGGGGAGAAAGGGAAATCTTATCAATCTGTTGGATGTAGTTCAGTGGTAACATGGCATTTGTGTGCCACCTTATACCTTCAGATATTGACAGGTGAGCTCTGTAGATGTGTAGTCACATCTACCAGTGTTTCTAGCAAAGCAACTTTTTTTTTCCTGCAGCTAAAATGGTTATGGCTCAGTGGAGACTTTATAGGTAGAGGCTATTTTGATATTGCCGTGAACTTCCCTGTACTCAGTATGAAGGAAAAAAAGCTGTTTTTAAATCTGGGAAACTGACCTATAGTTCACCTGATGAAGTTCTGCTGATGGAAGAGAGGTTTCAGTTCGAACATGAATCAGGTGGTCTAGGTAATGAGCTAGTATCTGTGAATCATTCAAGTACTTAATATCTATGGTTAAATTTATTATTCTGCTGGGACTGTGGAAGCTTCTAGAAACAGCAAAGTGACAGGTTAACAGTCATTGCACAAGAACAATTTATCAACCTAACAGGACAGCGTCTACAAAATTAGTCATATTACTTACCCTTACATATTGAGAGATGTTACTGCTTTTCATCAGGTCTCTACTGCTCACATACTCTCAATTTTACTTGTTTTCATGACATTCACTATCCTTGCATAGCCTTCAGACTCCTGATAATTACAATTCTGTCAAGGTTTTGTGATGGGTTTTCTCATATGAACTGTCATACATGTGGTTCATTAATTGCTTTTTTTAGTTAACATCATAACTAACCAATGTATACATAGACTAATCACATCGTGGTTTTCAAGCAGTGCATGCAGAGGCAATAGTCATGAGCAGCTCAGTTTATCTGGCATGCATGTGTGTATACAACTATGTTAGTTGGTATTGTCTCCACATTTTTGTCCATTTACATGTTTGAATATGTATGTGATTAAAAATCCAAAGAATAGGGGACCTTCTTAATGTGGCAAAAAAACATGGAGTGTATCTTTGTTTTGTATCACCCAAAGTTACAAACTTAGACATGGACCAACAGAAATGTCAGGGTAGCATAGAAAGTTAAAATCTGTGGATGATGGATGCAGGATGTTTTGAGGTATTATTGAACTCTTGAGAGCTTAAAGTGCTGTTTAAGAATCTCTAATTGCCAAGACTCCTGTTTTGATGAAAAGTGTAGTGTGCTTTGAGGCACTGATAGCCTAATATTTGCCATTTGGAATGGTGTTTTGTGGAGAGGGCTCTAGCAATGCTGCATATCATTTCTCTTGCTGCTTAGGCACTGTACACTCAGATGTGTGTTTATATCTTCCTTTTTCAACTTCCAGTTTTCAAAACTGGAAGATTTTGGGACTTTAAAACTGCATTTTATTAAATACCTTCATGATTTTCTGTGCAGAATAATATTCATTACCAGTGCAAAGCATTCTCAAAAAAGGAAACAAGTCAAAATTGTGGCCTAAAATCTGTTTTAGTTGAGCCATCCAAGATGCTGTCAACAAACTCTTGAGTAGTTAAATTTGCTTAGAGTTTTCAGGGCAGCATAAGGAATAAATCTAAGGACTGTAAATAACATAGAAATAATTTACAATTCACCATAGGGTTTTCCCCTTTCTTAATACTACAATCCCTCCAGAACAAGCATATTTTAGTATGCGAGTGATTTCCATTTAATATTAATTGCTTAGAAGATGGTTGTCTGCCTAATAATGTGCTTTACCTTTTGTTCAATAACATCCTGGAAAGCTTCTAGGTACTAGGTACTTGCCGGGTAAACTCCCATGTTAAATAATGTTGGGGTTTTATGGTGGTTTGTTGGTTTTTGGGGCTTGGTATTTTTAGCTAGTGAAGTAGCTTGCCCACAGAGTTTATAGGTTTCAATTAAGATTGTCTGATCTGTTATAATCTGGACTTGGAGTAAACCATTTGCAAAGGGAAGAGAGCCTTGTGTAGAGAAAGAAACCAGGAACTTTTGCAGGTTGTCCTTTGAACAAGCATCATAAAACTGTTAGGGGAACTATCTAACAGAGAAGTCTGTCAAAATTAAGATACAGCTTTATAGGAGAAGAATTTTGGCTTAAAAATGAGAACTATTTTCAATCCCCAGGCAAATCAGCTTCTTTTCTCTTTATTTTATATTTTAATGGTACCCCTTGGGTTGCATTTCTTAGTAGCACATTCTCTGCAGAAGTTGTTTTTTAATGCCAATGCAAATTCAGTGATTAAAAAAAAAAATAAAAATAGGATGAGGCTCTTTACAGTCGCAACAGTGTGTAAGGTATATTAGATATTCTGATACTTTTTTTCATTCTCTGTCCAAGTTTTCTTTCGATATTGTTTCTGATTGCTCTCCAGGTGTTCTGAAGAGCTCAGACACCTGAGAAATACCACATTTTGTACTAAAACAGAAAAAAATGGTCCTAATTGTTCTGAAGTTATGTGCTAATTCCTAACACTTGGCAGAAACTGCAATTAAGCGTGTGAAAATGAATTAAATTAGTACATAGGGATATTTATAAGGTCATCTTGAAAGAGAAACCAGAAATTAGAGAAAGCCCTTTCATGCAGTCATGTACTAAATCTGAGGAGCAGTAGGGAGCTAGTTTGATTTGGGCAAACCACACACACACGCACAAAACTCAGTATTTATACAGTTGGTGTCTATTGCAGCTCACAGTAAATGTTGTACTGGGCTTTTTTTTTTAAATAGGTACCTATTTAAAATCCGCAGAGGAAGTAATTGTACCTAAGCTAATGATCTACGTATCAGTTTTTCATAGATTGACCACTAGGACCTCAAACATCTCAGTTTATATGTAACTACAAAATTTGGTGCAAATTAGCTGATAACTTCAGGGCCTTCATACCTGAAACTTTAAAGCTAGTGCTGTGTCTTTTTTATCCCGTGATTATGGATATTGCATTGTGAAAAAAAAACTCTCAGTCAAGCCAGCTCTGTTGCTTAAAATCTGTTAGAATTGTTGACTGCTGTGTTTCTTGTCTCTTTGTTTCCCTTCTCACATAACCAACCTCCATTTCTCCACTCAGATTCAGTTTTTTACTTATTGTATCAATACATACATTACTGTAATTAATATTTATGGGATTAAATTACTTACATTTCAAAAATAACATGAGGGCTTATCTAGAACATAGGGCATTAGTCCAGTAATTTAAAAAAAAAAGAATCCAGACTAATGAATCAAGTTTTCCTATCTGCTTCTACCTTGTGCCATTATCCTTCAGAACTGAAAACCAGACCAAGTCAAAGACGAGCTTTTCAACATGGTGTTCTGGTTCCATGTAAAAAGGGGTTCAGGGCAGGACCCACACAGAACAGAACTATGTGCTCCCCTCCTCCCCCCAGCGAGAGAAAGAGAGAGAGACTTTGAACCGATTGGGAGTTAAATGAAAAATAAAGTATATTGTTTAACAGGGAACAGAAAATGAAAAAGGGAGGTAAAAAATATATACAAAGACTGGGGAAAATACAAAAATAAACAAAATATACAAAACCATCAGAATTGTTCCAAAGTCCCACGGAGCGAAGCATGCCTGGAC